>NW_004797653.1:111960-113566 GCF_000002075.1 Aplysia californica
TGCCCCACCTTTGTTGGAATGAGGAAAAAAAAGATAAAAATTGCCAAATGAGCAGAACAAAAGGCAATTTCTTTGATTTCAATATTTTGACGAGTGCCTGAATTAATGTAAGTGCGTAGGGAAGCAGAAAAAAAATATTGAAACGTAGATAAAATAAAAGAAAGCCACAACTTCATCTATCGTTTATGTATGTTAATCAAGAATTGATACATTTTACTAATTTAATATTCTTGATTTTAGGTAACTCATCAAAGGACGAAAATAAAATGGCACATATAGTTGATTATCTGTCTGCCTATCTTTCTATCTCTCTATCTCTCTATCCGTCCATCTGTCTAGCTTTCCCTCTATCGCTCAACCCCCCCCCTCCTCTCTCTCTCTCTCTCTCTCTCTCTCTCTCTCTCTCTCTCTCTCTCTCTCTCTCTCAATAGTAGTAGTAGTAGTAGTAGTAGTAAAAATAATAATGGTGAAAATAATGATGATAATAAAAATGCGTAGCTAATATCCACGCACTGTAGCATACTCTATGCGCTTTACAGCTGTCATTATTATAGGATACTCTAGATTAAAACACTCCCCCGAAAAAAAGAAAAAAAAAAGAAAAACGTCCTTGGCACCCGAGAAGCATAATATATCAAAGGCTGGGCGCAAGAACTGATTACATCCACTTTTCTCAGTTTCGAGAAAAACGAATTTGAAATTTTGACGATTTTGAAAGCACTATAACATAGCTTTGAAAAAAAGAAAGAAAAATAAACATTTATATTTCGATACCGAATTATGCTATGGCTTTGATATTTACTGAGGTAAAAGAGCAGCTTAAAATCTCACTACCCTTATCGATTACTCAATTTCGACCAAAAGTGGAATGAGTCCTTTCTTGTGCTCAGCCATCTACACGTACAGTGCTAGTTGTGGAATATACGCCCTAAAGCACTAACAAACAGATAAGATCTAAGCTTATTTGCTGTCTCTACAGCTGGGTACCCATTCCCACTGGGATAAAGTGAGGAAAAGTTGTGCAAAGGGCCATTCCTAAGGGCACATTGATGGGCTCCAGACAATTGGGGGGGGACATTAAAGAAGGATGAAGCGAAGGAATCTAACACAGAAAGACTAGCAACACCCAGAAGAAGAGGAGTGGCAGATTTTGCCTACTCACCTGAGATTCATTCAAACAATTATTTCCTGCTCTATGCTGGGCTATTAGTCATATGCTGCGGATAGGTCTACTTTACTGTAAAACAAACCACTCTTATGTTTACTCACAACCTATTGAGATCTTTGCAAAGATATTCAGGATAAGGTTCGTTTTCACGAAAGACGTACATTATTATGGGAGTGTGTTTTCAGGAAATGTTTGCTTTAGGGCCCTAGAATTTAAATATTTCTGAGTAATTATAATATGCAAGCGAAGATGGTGACGACAGTCTTACATCATTTCCTTTTTTGTTATAACTGTTGTTGTTGTTTTTGCTGTTGGTGTTGTTGTTGTTGTTGTTGTTGTTGTTGTTGTTGTTGTTGTTGTTGTAGTAGTTGTTGTTGATGATGATGATGATGACGACGATGATGATGATGATGATGATGCTTTTGATGATGATGCTTT
>NW_004797653.1:114745-116365 GCF_000002075.1 Aplysia californica
CTACTACTACTACTACTACTACTACTACTACTACTACTACTACTACTACTACTGCTGCTTCTGTCGCTGAAATGTGTTTTTTTTCTTCCTTTTTCTTCTTACACAGTTCCTCTTGTGGCCTGAGAGCGGGTTCCTTCACGGGCACGGGTCAGGTCGCTGACCCCTATCTGCTGGACATTGACCTCTCTAACGGTCTGGCCAACCAGAACCCTGACTGTGGAGTACAGGTGCAGTATGTTGCCACTCTATTTAAAAAGAACAACAATGATACATGTATGTGGTTTTACGCTAACATCAACACAGTTTAGAACATATAATTTAGTAGGTTGGATTCCTACCCTGCCTTTTAGGGTCAACCTGGGGTGAGGGGGATACAACATCCTAGCAGAAAGACCGAGATTTTTTATTTAAAAAAATTCTCCCCGCTCGAGAATCGGACTCCGCATCGTGCCTGCGACAGCGACACGCCAACACGCTGCTTGTCACACTCGTTATGCTGTTGTTTTTGTTGTTGTTTATACCAACGTGTGCATTGTTGTGTTTGTTGTAGTTATGTTGTTGTTTATACCAAAGTGTGAATTGTTGTTTTTGTTGTTATTTTTATCAAAGTGTGGATTGCTGTTTATGTTGTTGTTTGTTTCAAAGTGTGCATTGCAGGGGCTGGGGGTTGAAGATCATTACAGATAATTATAAATTACATCTAAATCCTCTGAGGTTAATTTACTAATTTGGTGTTTTTTTGGATTGAATGTAAATACAATACCCTCCCCCCCCCAAAAAAAAAAAACCAAATTAAAAAAACAACAGCAACCAACAAAAAAAACACAAAAAAAAACAACAACAACAAACAAACAAAAAAACCCCCAAAAACCAAAACCAACAAAGGAACAACAACAACAACAAAAACCCACAAAAATCCCCAACGATTCTGTCCAAAGTTTGGGTTTAAATGTGGGCCAGCTGACACTAGAAGTGAGACACTAGAAGGTTCAACAACGTCTCAATAACGCACCAACAAATGTCCCCAGCTTGCCGCCGACGGCAGTGTGAGGCTTGAGATGATAGTCCAGTCGTCCTGTGATGGGGTCCTGCCCACGGACTCTCGATTCACCAGCACTTGTTCCTTGACCGTTCCCGACAGTTCTGGTGCCTCACCAACGGTCAGTTGATTGGATATTGGTGGTTAAGATTAATGTTAAAGTTCTCTGTGTATCGCTGAACACTGTTCGCCTGTTAGTAACATTCTATTTTTTCTCTCTTTTGACGTTTCTATTCCTTTTCCGTTAGAATCTGTCCGTTTTTTCCTGCTTTCTTTGATTTTTAGTAGTTTAAAAAAAAACCATTACCGGCTTGCTAAGCCCGTTGTAACTTCACGTGAGCCCCGTTGGCCAGGTTTGGCCTTCACAGCTAGCGTAACGTGGCGCCTCCGTGGCATAAAACCACACTGTACTTCACCCAAATCCAGCAGCCCCCTATTTCATCCTGTTTCCATCTCCCCACCATTCTGTGTAGTTAACTAAACAAGACATACAGATGCAAACTCCCTCTTTTGCCTTCTCTACACATTCTCTTCCCTTCTCTCCCCTTAGCTCTCTTTCAGTCTTTCTCTTTAGCCCCTCT
>NW_004797653.1:118273-119690 GCF_000002075.1 Aplysia californica
TGTCTGTCTGTCTGTCTGTCTGTCTGTCTGTCTGTCTGTCTGTCTATCTGTCTGTCTGTCTGTCTGTCTGTCTGTCTCTCTCTCTCTGTCTCTCTCTCTGTCTCTCTCTCTGTCTCTGTCTCTCTCTCTCTCTCTCTCTCTCTCTCTCTCTCTCTCTCTCTCTCTCAGCGCGTCAGTGGTGTAGAAGTTAGGTGCTTTGCCATCGTCACAGAAGACCTGAGCTCTATTCCCCTAGGCGAAAATGAATACGGGATATTTCACTCTTTCTGCTGGGACAATGAATCTTTAAGACTGGGTTGGCTCTAACAGGCTGGGTTGAAACCCACCTTCGAAATCATCTAAATTATGTCGATGGGTACATGAATCACCTACATAGTTTTTTTTTCTCGCTTTTTCTTCTGAATTCCCAATTTCGCTAGTACATTATTTATTCTCTCTCTTTATTCCATACTTTCTCTTCCCACTACTTCTCATCTATGTATGTAATTTCTATGTAAATTCTTTGTCTTTGGCTTTTCCTTATTAGTATTCTCTCTCCCTCCAACTGTCCTTCTCTCCCTTACCTTCCAACAGAACTCCATCAACATCAATAAACCCAAACCAAAACAATGTGTATGTGAATACAGCCCCCCCCCCCTCTTTTCGCACTCGGCTGCCCCATTCATACACATATACCTTCACTCGAAATGATGGTTACATGTACAGGAAAAAAAAGGGGGGGGGGCTGCAAAAGTAGGTACTCAGTTTCCCATCATCTCCATAATACTTAATTCATTGAAGTTATTAGAAGACACTAAAATATACCGCAAAAAAGCCAGCTAATTTAATGCACTTATAGTTTTAATACATTAAATATTATAACAATGATGTGACGCTGTATTTTCCCCTACCCTTACACTCCTGGTTTCCCACAGAACTCATCGGCTGATGTGTACAACCTGCAGCTGTACGTACAACAGTACCCTGTGGTACTCACTTCACTAGACTCCTCCTATGCCGCGACCTGCAACTTTAGCGCTGCTTCAAATCTTGTCTTGAAGACGCAAGTCTACCCTGCTTCCAAGTAAGGCCACTGGCATGGAGGAAAAAGAAGGCCACAGATAATGGAGGAGAGAGACAGACAGCGCCAGGGCAAAACCTATCGTTATTACAAAATTATTCGGAGTTTTTTCCCCTACACATACGTCAAAGAGATAGCTGTTGCTGTCATCGATTCAGTCGTTAAAGAGAGAAACGCGTGTAGTTTTGAGGTCACTATTAATTTTGTTTTTTACAACGCCCAATAAAAATCTGTCAGCTGTGATAGGAAAGCAGACGTGTTATCTATCTATCTATCTATCTATCTATCTATCTATCTATCTATCTATCTATCTACCTACCTACCTACCTACCTACCTACCTACCTACCTACCTACCT
>NW_004797653.1:121461-125519 GCF_000002075.1 Aplysia californica
TCCAAAACCCCAGCCTCGTTGGTTCCTCCATGTGTATCCGGTTGTATCACCACTTTATTCCATTGAAACGTATAGTTAGCCCTCCCCCCCCAACTCAAACCCCAACCCCACCCCTTTTCCGACTCAAAGAAGTATTTACACGCGAAGTGAGAACACTTTTACGAACCAAAGTACAACATCACAAGGTAATCAGTCGCTCTTGGACACAACCCCCATCCCCTTCCCTCCCCCATATCCCATCCCTATCATCACCCACAGTTGCTGACGGCTTGAGGATAACTTCTTGTCAAGCAAGTCCAGGGCCAGGGCTCGAACCCACTCTCGAGCTGCTCTCAACAAACGGGTAAATACGAATATTGTCCTTTCAAGATAACCCCAGAGACAGTGACGCTAGCCTAATTTTGTAGCATTATCACGACAGCGTCTAACATTGCGAGGGGGCTGTCGTGGCCTAGAGGTTAAAGTGTTCGCCTTTCATTCAATAGGTCCTGTGGTCGAATCCAGATAGCGAAGGAAAATTTTCTTCTCTATAAAATTTTCTCCTTTCCCACCCTTTCCTGCCCTCTAACAATGTTCTGTCGTCTGCTGTCGTCTTTACTTTCTGCCCCCGACCCTCTCACATTCTTTGCACCCTCCTCTGGGCTCCTGACTCTCCCTGCAGCCTTTCTGCTGCTTATCTTAGGCTCCTTCTTACTGCTGTCTTTCAGCCACACCCCTGGTCTTATACTAGGAAAAATCTAAAAGATCCCTTGGTGGTCCAAAAGTCGATAAGAGTAGGCTTCTGCCTTCACCTGGGAAAAATTCAAAATTTCCTGCGAGCTGAAAATGTTTATTGTGTCATATGCGCTCATATGGCCTTATGTAGTTGCGAGCTCCGTACTAAAACACTTACGCCTAGAAAAAAAATATCATTGTGACAAGAACTTTCAATGATGATATCATTTTGACACTGAGTGCCCAGCTCGATTTCTGTTGAGCATGCATTTATCTGGGTCACGTCTGATAATATTTTCAATGGGAATTATGATAAATTTAACGAAATTTTTGTGACCGTCGGGAAATGAATAGGTAGTTCGTTCTAATCAGTACTCGCACATCTAAGTAACTTCAGGTCTTGAGTCGCGCGCACACCTGTATGTTACTCCTCGCACCCCTCTGCTACCCATCGTCGCAAACAATTGATCCCAATGGCCTGTTTTGAGGGAGAATTGAAAGCAAGCCTTTTCCCTCACAATAGTGGAAGGGTGGTAATAAAGTTTCTTATTTCATGCTTATCCGTCTGCTCAGTTTTGTCCCTTCGAAGATCCAGCGTGATCGGCTTTATTCGTAGAAGGAAGAGGAGGTCACGGCGTCACTTACCATTCGCTCTATTAACTAATTGAACAAAGATAATGTATCTTGATCTATGCGTTGACAGAGTAGTCGGTACGGTAGTTGGTTAAGCCACCGTACTCGTAATCATGAGGTTGTGGATTGCAGCCCACTATTAATGAAATAATTAACCATTTGACAATTTCCAAAGGTTTGATTTCTAATCTCGTCTATTACTCTTTGTCTTTGACTAGTTGTCCAGTGTCCCCTTTCCTGGTCCCCTCCTTCACTGGCCAGACCCCGTCAGGAGCTAGGGCGCTGACCAACACTTTCCCCGCCTTCAAGTTCGACGCCTCGGACACAGTGTTCATCCAGTGCCAGGCCACGCTGTGCTACGACTCTGACCTGTCCTGCCTAGGGGTGGGTACCAAATCACGTGACCTCATAAAGCCTTTGTATTATTAACGGTATAATACGGGCCGACAGATGAACTGAGCAAGACGGCCTAATTTATGACAGATACCAGACTTCAAGTGTGATGCGATCAAGAAGAAAAAAGATTAACGGTATATAAAACCTCCACTATAGCGTTAGTCGAGGACACGAAAGGGTAATGGTAAGGATTTAGGTATAGTTCAAATCCTTCGAACTATGAACTTTCATAAATTGACTTGAACCTGATGATATGGAGGGCATTGAGACCCACTCAGTTATCCTGGGTTGGCCCTTAATTACAGGTAGGTCCGAAGACAGCCTCTAAAGGATCTAAATTACGTCAATGAAGGTGTAAAACACGTACCCGTAAACTGGGGTGACTAAGGCATGTAACTGGGGAAAATGATATGATGATCTTAAAATTATTTTTTTTCGATATCAAAAGTGATTTTGAGGACCGTAATTTACATTAAAAACCCATGATACAACCCCCCCCCCCACGCTACGCCAGGACCAGATTAGGAAAGTAGTAACGTAAAAAAGAAGCAGAAAAATTCAGACCACTCTCTCAAACTGCCTGTTTAAACAAAACAAAACAAGAAATGGTGGGACTGTCCACTTTTTTGAAAAGAGAGAGGACAGAGTATACATTTGATCTATGCTGTAATTTTGCGTTATGTCCGCAATGATACATTTCAGTGAGACAACCTGCTCACATTGCTGAGACTGCAGTGGCTTTTTTTTCTTCGAATTCTCAGAGTCAGTGTGATACAAGAGTCAGACGGAAACGCTCACCGGGAACGCCGTTGTCCGAGAGTTTGTCGCTGGTCATCTCAGTCCGAGACGCCATCAACCAGACAGAAGATAACGATGGTAACACGGTATTTTCGTACTTAGCCAGTGTTTATCTCATTGTGACTTGTTGAAACTGCATTCATCTCTCTCTCTCTCTCTCTCTCTCTCTCTCTCTCTCTCTCTCTCTCTCTCTCTCTCTCTCTCTCCCCCTCTCGATCTCTCTCTCTCTCTATTTTGTCTACCTGTCTGTCTGTCAGTCTGTATTTTTGCCTCTGTCTGTCTGTTTCAATATAACTTATAACACACACTACTTTGAGGATGCTACTCCTTTACTTAAAAAGCAAGCAAACAAACAAACAAACAAACAAATAAACAAACAAAACCACTAGAACTGTTTAGGTCAGGACGTAGTTGAAAAACCCCCAAACAATTGCGTTAGTATCTTCCTTCTTTCTTTTTCCTCTTTTACCACTGTGCCAAGCCGTGTACCTCCAGATAGACCCATCCGTAATATTATAGCAAGACGTTAGAAATCCGCTGCTCTACGGCCTCCAGGTGGCAATATGCATTCTCTATGCAAGTCTTTAGAAAGGGAAAAATACCATTAAAAAACTTACGTATTAAAAAAAAAAATACAACATTTAATTTCGTAATTCATTTTTGTATTCATTTACATAACACACATTTTAAATGTAACTTCATCAAATTTTAATTTTTGTCTCTTTGGAACACAGGGCCTAGGAACAGTGGGAACAACCGAAGGCAACCCATTGGCGAGTCACCAAGCAGCACATTACCCACATCCTTCCAAACTCACACGACGTGGCCACGCGAAGCTTTGCTCACCACTGCCGTATTGGCGGCCGTGACACTTCTTTGTGTTGTAATCAGTGCTTGTCTGGTGTTGAAGCTTTGTCAGCAGAGCCGGAAGAATGCCGCCCCGGATATGACAGCCGCGGTGAATGCTCAGTGATACTATTTATAACACCTTCTTGGTTTGTACAAAAGATTAATGAATAAACGAAACACAACCCTGGCAGACATTCTTCTTTAATTTCTTATATATCAATCTGTCTTTGACGCTATAGTTGAAATAAGAGCTGTTTTTATAATTATTAATTTACTTGAAGTTAGCTATGGGAGAGGAAGAGGAATGATGGATAAGTTGAGAGCGCTTCATTCTTCTAACACGTACACACGCGCGCATGTCTGTGTGTTTGTATGTCTGTGTTTGTCCATATGAAGAGGTCAGGTTTAGTCAAATTAATCCTACAACGACTTAGCTTAGTTACCACTTTACAATGATGGATTTGGCTCGTTCTTAAATTGTTTTGTTGTTAATACAGTCTGTGAGTCATTTAATTGTTATAAGTTACCCCGATGGACTTATCGTGTTTTTAAATTGACGATTTCGTATCACATCAATGTGTGTGTGTGTGTGTGTGTATGTGTGTGTGTGAATGTGTGTGTGTGTGTGTGTGTGCGTTAATGTGTGTGTGTGTGTGTGTGCGTGTGTG
>NW_004797653.1:133240-135547 GCF_000002075.1 Aplysia californica
TGATGATGATGATGATGATGATGATGATGATGATGATGATGATGATGATGATGGTGATGCTGCTGCTGTTGCTGATGATGGTGAATGGGGCGAAAAGTTGAACATTTAAAAATAATACCATAATTTTTCTAAAAGACCAAGTGTTCTTATTTTTTTTTGGTTGGGTGTATTGATGATGATGATGATGATGATGATAATGATGAGATCGTCATAATATTCACGGTGATGATGACGACGAAAACAACAACTGGATCAACGATGCAGCGACCACGATGATAGCGAACCGAAAGAAGACGAAGGACGTTGTAGCCGCTGCTGTTGATGCTGGTGACGACAACAAAACTGACAACGATAATAATGACGCTCATGACGAGAGAAACACTGGCAATGATAACTATATTGCTGCTAGCTCTGTACTGTTGGTGCTGTGACGACAATAAGGCTGATGGCAATAAGCAGCGCTTACAATAAAAGTGAGGCATCATGATGAAATCAGGCGATCGTTAAAATGACGAAATCGGAGGTCGTCAAAAATTAATGACGAAATCGGAGAAACAGTCATTTTTCCCCTCCAGTTTGGCAATTTCTATAGAATTTTTGTTTTTGGTTTAACCCCTTTCATGTCCTTAGTTATACACATTTCCATGTGAATTTTACTGAAAAACGTTGATTAAAGGTACAGATTATGTCATTTTTCAGTGTTCAAGGACTCTTTAGCTGTTGGAGACACCAAACTTTGACGATCATTTTCTCGCTAATTTCACCTTTGAAACCAGGCCACCTAACCCCATTCGATCGCAAATACCTTGTTTTCTATTTTTGATAGACGGGTATTTTTTCATTGAAAGCAGAACAAATTAATAAGCTTTCAGATAATAACAATAACTCGACTCGCCCAAAAATTGACGAGCGCATGATTCCATCGCGTCTTTATATAAATGATAACGACACTGCAGCTGCTACTGCTGCTGCTGCTGTTCATAATGATGATCACAATGTTGGCCTCATTACATAACAACAATACATAGACCCAAAACTTGGATTATACTATCCTAGTACGTGCACGTTTGTGGTCTCTCTTCTTTGTTCTGTATAACAACTTTGGCGCGAAGTGTGGTTCAGCATGGGTGCCCAGATGAAGGGCAAAAATGCTCAAGCCGAGTGCTGCAGTCAAATGTTCCGGCACCTTTCCCCTCATGTCCTTCCTTTGGCTCCAGATTGAGACAAATATTGCGCTGCTCAATGGTGAACCGGAACTACGTCAGAATGAGCATTCTTGAGTATCATGACACAAGTCTATGAATGGACAAACAACTAGGGCTGGGCAATAGGTCCATTTAGCAAAATCCGGATAATATGTTAGCGAACCTCTTCAGCAAATAATTATATTATGTACCCCTTCAACAAACGGGTTAGCATCACTTCAACAAATGGGTGCCCCCACTTCGTTAAACAGGTCCGGAAAGAGAGTCTGAATTCGGAGAATGTTTCATTGAGTTATCCGGTTATCCGGATAGTTTATCCGGATTTTGCCCACCTCTACAAACATCTCCCGCAAGTGCTCCCGACAACCACCACACCCCCGTTACTACGTCACGACACTCTAAGGTTCACCACGTCACGATAACTACGCCATCCAAGTAACCATGGCAACGAAAAGGCCAAGGTCGCCACTATCAAAACTTGGAGCGCGGGCCAGGGCTGTGAAGAAGCTCTCCCGGCGTTGCAGAGGTCATCGTCCCCACAGCATGCCCGGCGCACACAGCCCCTGGTGGTGTAGAGGATACTGTCACAGTCCGTGAAGTCGTCTTGAGGGACACAGTCCTCGGCACAGCTGCGCACTGTCGACCGGTACTTGGTGTCGTCCGTGTCGCTCTGCATCTCAAAGTAGACTTTCTGAGGAGTAGGATGATGATAAGAATAGTAATATTAATGATGATAGTAACACGAACGTGATATGATGATAATAATAATAACAAAGATAATACTACTACTACTACTACTACTACTACTGCTTTTACTACTACTACTACTACTATTACTACTAATCATCATCATCATCATCATCATCATTATCATCATCATCATCATCATCATCATCATCATCATCATCATCATCATCATTATCATCACCATCATCATCATCATCATCATCAACAGCACAATCATAATGATTATTATCATCATCATCAAAATATTAATATTGATCATCATCGCCATCACCATTGTCGTCATCAAAATACTGTACTAATATTGATGATGATGATGATGATGATGATGATGATGATGATGATGATGATGATGATG
>NW_004797653.1:137086-139567 GCF_000002075.1 Aplysia californica
TCTCTCTCTCTCCTTTCTCATCTCTCTCTTCCACTCGATTTACACCATCGACTTAAAAAAAAAAAAAAAACAGACATGAAAAAAGAATCACATTCCACAGTATTTTGATGAGAATTTAACAGAAATGAACTTTAGACGTTTATGAAGTAATACTACTCCAAGGTAAACTCTTATAATCGACCCTTCTTCGCCTTTCCAAACCCTCCATTTCTCCTTTCCCAAATCTCGATCACAATACTGTTGCCAGACAGCATAACAAAAACTGACGCAAATGGCATTTTCGTTTATCCATCATTCTTATTCGAATACTTGAATGGACTAACGAGTGGAGAGGCAGGCCCATAGATATTATTGTATTTTTTTAAGGTGACACCAGCCAAACGTTTCAAAGCGCCAAACATAGTTATTTTGAGTTATTTTCCCTGAAATTGGCGTCTGACGCGCCTCGGAAAAAAATCGAATTTGTTCTGTGGAAAGTGGGTACGGTGAAACTGGCACTTTCAAAAGGCCTGTCTAGAGTGGTTCTCGATTTTTTGCATTCTCGCAGAGTTGGACAAGTGTCTGCCCCAACTTAGTCTGTGCTCTGAAGTTGACAATTATGCTTGGTCGAAGTCACAAGTCTAAGCTGTTTTTTTTTAGTACTTTCATTTTTGTAGCCAACGACCCCTTATTCATTCTTAAACTAAAACGGAAGAAAAGATTCAATTTTGTAGCAATTTCTCCACACAAGTTCGTGCTTAGCAAAAATAAAGTGCCCATAGTTTAGGTTCAAGTGATAGTATTGTCCAGAGTCAATGCTAGACCGGTTGTGAAAGCTTACTGCTGTGAGCTAAGATTTCCACTTTCAAGTACTTTCAAGTCTTATTCACTTCAAAGAACTACTACAACAGGAACCCCCAAGGCACATAGAGAAGAAAGCATCAATAGAAGAACTGAAAAAGGACGCTGACAATGAAAATTGGGTTACGATACATGGAACCAGGTATCTTAGTGCTATAGTTTTGATTTGAAATGAATTCTGATGCTCAAACTATACGTTTTATTTAAAGGAAGCACATTATGTCTGCTACTTCTGGCAGTAGAATCATAATTAGAAAGATTTTTCAGCAAAATATGGTATCCAGATGCAAGGAGTTTTGGGTTCCTTAAAAGGCATCAAAGGTTATGATATCGACCAAAGTCAATAAATACGGAAAGTAAATAAAACTGTCTACATTTGACTTTATTCTTCTGACAATTTCCCCTCAAATCCGTCGATTCTGAGTTCCGTTTTTAATCAGGATATTTTTCTCCTCGAGGAATGGAAAAGAACTTTAACACAACAAGAGTGTCTCTTCATTCCCTATGGCTTACACACTCTCTCTTTCCTTAATTCTTCCCTCCTCTCCTTTTCTCTCTCTCTCTTTTCTCTCTTCCAGCCTCTGTCTCTCTCTTTCTCCGTATTTCCCTTCGTCTCTAATCTCCTTCAATTTTGTCCTTCTCAAATCTAATCTCAAAGGCGTTGTTGTTTCCTTTGTTGTACATTACATATATCGCATAAACCAATTTGCTTAGAGAGATGTCCGCTACGGCTCTTCTCATTTCCTTTCCCAGTCTCCTCCTCCCGTTCACGTTTCAGAAACAGACATTATGATGATTAGCCCTCGTGTAGACAACCGTTTTATTGTTCCCCGGTGCAATAAACTCTGCCACTCTCTAATCCCATAACATGCCAGTCCCAACGGTTTTCTTAACAACCCGAAACTTGTCTAGCATCCCGTCTCCGTCCATGATATACGGAATACATTTAAGAGCTAACGTTTATAGATGAACAGGAGAGTAAAGACAGGGCTTGATAATAATATATAGAAAGCATCAGTCGCGTGCGAGCAATCGATGCAGCGCCGCTGTGTAAACGACAATATAGCCTATGGCTCTTAATTAAGATGGTTTGGTAAAGGGTTATGTTGATTTCTCATGCTCCATAAGGTCATATCGGTTAATATTCTACTGAGGTGGTGTCACAAGTTCCTGTCATTTTTCTGGTAGATCTAGTAACTGTCAATTGTTCGAAATTTATAGAGAAAAGGTTTCCAACAGTACAGCTAGTCATAATAATGTCATTCTGTTTCCGAAACGAAAACGGGAAGAGGAGACTGGAAAAGGAAAGTGCGAAGAGCCATAATCGACATCTCTATAGGTAAGTTGGTTAATGTAAAGATCAACTGCAGTGAATGCTGGGAGAATTGTTGCGAGAGTCTGTGGCTAGAAAATGTAGCGGGCGTCGGAAGAAAGAGCAGAATGCTGCACCGTGACCTTTTCCAGACGTCCCCGTCCTGGACGGGTCCTTGAACAAGCCTTGCGAGAACCCTTCGAGGGCTGAGATGTGACGTTGAGCTGAAAGCTAAATAGCTAGGAAGAAAAAGAAAGAGATGGAGAGAGATCGAGTGAGTGTGTGTGTGTGTGTGTGTGTGTGTGTGTGTGTGTGTGTGTGTGTGTGTG
>NW_004797653.1:143553-147941 GCF_000002075.1 Aplysia californica
TACAACCCCAGTAATATTGTTACTGATATCATAATGAACGAGATAAAAGTAAACTTGACCTTTCCATTTGGAATTTACTTGACTTACTAAGCTCATCTGAGTTCTAAATTTTCAGTGGGCCAACATCTGAGTCGCAGTGCACAAAGGCGCTTTTAGATAATTTTTAGAGGGAGATTAGGGGGTGGGGGGTGGGGGTGTGGAGGTCGATATTTACTTAACCAGTTGACAATAATAACAATAACAACAACAGCTATAATGATGATGATGATGATAATAATAATAATAATAATAATAATAATAATAATAATAATAATAATAATATCAACAACTCTAATATTAATATTGATAATAATAATAATAATAATAATAATAATAATAATAATAATAATAATAATAATAATAATAGTATCAATAATAATATTAACAGTAATAATAATAACAATGATAATAATAATAATAATAATAATTTTGATAATAATAATAATAATAATAATAATAATAATAATAATAACAACAAAACAACAACAACAATACTACTACTACTACTACTACTACTACTACTACTACTACTACTACTACTACTACTACTACTACTACTACTACTACTACTACTACTACTACTACTACTACTACTACTTCTACTACTACTACTACTAAAAATGATAACTATAATAACCAGCTGCGACACTTCTTAAGTACTAGGATAGATTCTGCCTTCCACCGAATTTCGATGGAGAGAGCAGATTGTCCATGCCTTTCACTTTAATTGTTCATTGGTACATAAGGTAGAGAATCATTTTGAACCAATTGTTTTGGTTGCAATAGCGGATAAGGTTAAGTTTGGTTAGCTATTCAAGTTTGATAAGCATGCATTGACCATTTTGGCATACAACCCCAAGCCAATCAAGCATTCGCGACTTGCTGAATAAGTGTCAACGGCACTAAAGACTGCCGTTGCCATGCGTCGTGAAAGTGTTCTTATTCTGTCTGCCTGTTTTTCAGCCTGTCTGTCTGTCACCTTCTTTATTTATAAGATAAGATAAGATAAGATATATCTTTATTGTCCAGATCCTGGCACTTTGTTTGGTGTTTCACCATGCGTACACACTCACACACACACACACACACACACACACACACACACACACACACATACACACACACACGTAGGCTTACAATCACAGGCATAATATAAATGAGCAGCAATATAAACAATCATAATCGTAAGCTAGATACACACTCAATGATATTTTGATGCATGCTCTAAGGTCGTAAGTATATTTATACAAGATGGTTAAGATGGAAGCATTTTGATAGACGATGGTAAAAATGACCTTCTATATCTTTCTTTGTTACAAATCAGAAGCCTAGATCTTTTACTTCTGACTGATGTTTTTATATTGTGCACACTTAAGCACCTTGTGTGCATTTCGTGCGAGAGTGTGTGGGTCTCGAGGAAAAAGAAAAAGAAGTCTGAGGGAGAGGGTGGGCAAAGGAAAAAAGGATTGCGGGAGGGGAAGAGGGGGAGAAAAGATTATAATGTAGACAGATAGTGATGGATGTAGAGATTATAGAGAGATGGGTATATGGACGGATGGAAAGAAAGAGAAAGGATGAAAGAAAGAGAAAGAGAAAGAGAAAGAGAGAGAGAGAGAGAGAGAGAGAGAGAGAGAGAGAGAGAGAGTATGTGTGCGGCTAGTGCTACACTACCAAGACGGACTTTTTCGTTCTGAGATTAGAATAATATTGTGCATGTAATATGCATAGAGCTACGTGCGAGTAATGTGTGCGTGCATGCGTGTATGCATGCATGTTTGCATTCACGACTGTGCGCTTATGTTTAAGAAGAGTAATTTCTTAACCAGTTTATTTTAGATGTTATTAGACTAGAGGTGAGCATGGGCATCACCAGCTACTATAGTGCGGTCAAAATTCGTGGTGCAACTTATCCTCAAATTATATCTCTTTAACGGGTGAATCAATGTGATCCATACATTGCACAGCAGTTTGTATGAATTTGTCTTGAACTCATCATCTTTTTCCACAACAAATGAAGCAAGATTTGAAAATATTTCTTGATAAATTTATATAAAATACTATAATCTTTGTCATGTGGAAAAAGGGATTGTTCACAGCACTTCCCGCTTCTCATACACATTTTGCATGCGCATATGGCCTACGTCACAGCTCACCAATGACACAATTTATTGGAAAAACATGCGTTCAATTTAGATATTGACACGATTAGGAAAACAATAACTGACTTGCTTTTAAAAGCGATATTGCCCCACCTGTAAACCTTTTAAAATCTGTAGAAATTCCATACTAGTTAGTATTCATTAAGGAATTTTTCTAAAATACAACAAACAGATGCATACAGAAGTATTGATCTGTTGTTAAGTCAAATTGATACAAGTCATCGTGCAAAAATTGGAGAGTCGATGTTCGATAGTTTAGGAAATTATTTGACAATAAGTTGCCCCACGAATATACCAAAGATCATGTATAGAAGATAGACCACTAAACCAAAAAATATGTCCGCGGAAGTTTGTTCTTTGCTTTAGATAGCGCTGCAGTTTTGAAGCTCTTTTTCGTTCCTCCAGAAGAAGAATATCTAACAGTACGAACCTCCCCCTCCCCCTAGCTTCTTTCCAACAACTGAAGGTGGTTGTGGTAGAAAAAGAGGACAAGATTTCTGAGCATGGTGAGGCAAAAGACTGTAGCACAAAACAAAGTAACAACAAAAAACTAATACTCCGTCCCCCAAAAAAAATCCCAACCTGATGGCTGACGTATTTATTTCTCGACATATCCGTGAATGATAGACAAAGAAACACAAACCCTCGGTATAATATATGAGTTACTGTGCCAGCATCCACGCTTTTACGAAAACGCCTTAATTTGGAGTTTTCGTAGACAGTATCGTATAAAGGGCAAAGAATACGATATTTTTCCCTCTGGAGTTTTTTCTCTCTTTTGTGGTGAGATCATAGACGGTTTAACGGCACTATTCTCTCTTGAAGTAGGTTACTGCACACAGGAGATATTGTCTACCAAATATATCGCCTCATTTCACCCATCTATTGAACCATAAGAAGGGTTTATGGAAGCAAAACCAACATGTATACATCATCATCTGGGATCTTTTCTCTAACTGTTACCATACACGATAGCTGTTTTAAGGTTGCTCGCAACCAGATCAAGAGTTATCTTCACATATTATATTATGTGTCTCATCGCGGTGAAGTCAGGCTCTCGTCAAAATACTACAATCCAAGAAAGCGACATAGTCCCGATTGTTAGGCAGTTTTATGGGGTTTATTTTTGGCTCAATACCTCTTCCATTTAAAAAGATAATTCTGTGTAGATTTTACAGGCCAACGTAGTCATTTTTTTGCAGTTTGGAAAACATTAAAGAAAAAAAAGAGCGCTCAATTGAAAACCATGACTGGGACATTAGTTACTTTTTTCAATTCAAAACTAAGGAGGATGTAATGAAAAAGAACACAACTGTAATAATGCTGTAAGATACTCTTTGTTGTCTTTATTCGAATGATGGCTTTATCGGGAACCCCCCCCAGAAACTGTCCAGAAACGATTGTGAAATGACGCTGACTGTATAGTTGTCTAGTCGATACATTTGCTGGTGTTAAGGAACACGATTTTCAAAGATTCACAAAGAGACAGTATTCTCCTTAGTCTTTATGTTATAGCCTTAAACGTTTGGGGTTTGGGTACTTGAAGTCGGTTGGAGATAAAATCGTCTCTAAAATTTATGTCAACATCATTATCTATTCAAAATCAGAAAAAATAATAGAGTCACGATATTTGCCTTGTATGAACACTGTTAATAGTGTAACATGATTCCCCCCCCCCTCCCCACTCCCCTTCCGAAATATCAAAATGGCCTTAATACTTACGTATGAATTCCAATCCCTGTAATTTTGGTGTAAAATTGTATTAACAGGGCAACGTTAAAAATGTAAGGAATTTCCCGAGTTGCGTGATCCTATGAGAGTTCTCTCAAAGAAGAGGAAATCTTTCGCCTCTCCGAGTTTTCTTTACACCATTGATCTGTCTGGAACTTCTGCCCTTTTTCTTTTGTTGTTGTGTTCTGTAAAGGAGGGGTTTGGTGGATCGAGTGGCGTGGGAGCACGGCCATATTACTCTTACGTCAAAAGAATGATTAAGCGGCCTGCTTTTGAGGGTTCTTGTTTATCCTGTTCGCAAAGCAGCCCCCAGCTCTGTGAGATTTCCGAAGTGCTTTCAACTGAGTGTGTTTTGGGCTTTTTTTTGGTCACCAATCCTGTCTTCAGATACATACGCACGCACGCACGCACACACACACACACACACACACACACACACACACACACACACACACACAC
>NW_004797653.1:150601-153641 GCF_000002075.1 Aplysia californica
TGTGTGTGTGTGTGTGTGTGTGTGAGTGCGTGCATGCGTGCGTCTGTGTGAGTAGGTTGTTTATCTTTCAAGCATACATGTGCTTCCGGGCTTTTCAAAAATAACATTCAGAGTGTACCAAAATCACAAACGGACCCTAATAATCTTTGTAATTTCCTCTCATCTCCTGCAGTCTTCCGGCTTCTTCTCACATTCCCCCACCAACGTGCGTAGAGCGAGATGCCTCCTCCCCCCAGCTTCACCACAACCCCCCACTTCTCGTCAAACAATCCCCCATTTCCTCCTTTTCCCTTCTTTTGTCTTCCTTGGCCGTCCCTCTCCCCCCCCCTCTCACATTTCCCTGTATATGATCAGTGCCCCCTTCCTTTTATTCCTAGAGGGGAGTACGTGGGTATTCCCTTAGGCCAAGCAAGCTGCTCTGCCAATGGCTCTCACTCTCCTTTGACTTGCAGATCGCCGGAATCAGGAAAAAGTCTCTCTGGCATGTACACGGAAACTGCAAGCCAAACGCTACTCGAGACAATGGAGTGCCCCAGACTTAATGAGAGAGAAGGGAATTATTTCGGAGGCCACGAGGAGTGAGAATGCCCAAGAAATGTCGCCTGATTTGCCCCTGAAAGCCTTATGCCAATAATTCTTCCTTTTCACACCGAGTGGTTGGAATAGTCTTATGGAAGGCAGTGAGACTCATACCAACAAACACACACACATACACACACATGCACACATACTGACACGCGTGCGCACATAAACATACACATATGCAAGCATACACACACAGTCATTGAGAAAGAGAGGGTGTTTTCACAAGCTCTAGTTCATACTCAGAGGTTATTGGTACTCCTGTGAGTCTGTATATCTCTCTCTCTCTCTATCTCTCTTTCTGTCGATTTCTCTATCTCTCTCTCTCTATCTATCTATCTATCTCTCTCTTTGTCGATCTCTCTATCTCTCTCTCTCTATCTCTCTCTCTCTATCTATCTATCTATCTATCTATCTATCTATCTATCTATCTATCTATCTATCTATCCATCTATCTATCTATCTATCTATCTATAATATATATCACGCACACAACCCCTCTCCTTCTCAACCTTTCTCTTCCTTCCCCCCCTCCCTCTCTCTCTCTCTCTCTCGTCACACCCTCCACTATCTCCAGCATTATATCACCTTCCCACCTCTCTCTTTTAAGTGTTAGAAAGAGTGTCATGTCTCTTGCAAGATAATTGTGTTGAAGATTATAAGTGTAACCAGAGAATATCGCACAAAGAAAAGATGTAGGACAGGTAACGACGATACATGTTGATAAAGAAAGAGGAGCACACCACACCAGGACGCCGTGAACCATCTACACCCCCACCCCCCAAACCACCAAGTCTGTCCACTGACGCAGGGTAATTTGTCGCTTGGATCTACAAGGAAGCATTAGGTCCTAACAAATGTCGAATAAAGAACTAACCGTAGGGAAGAGCAATAAATATATCGAAATGTGGAAAACTGGATGGAATATCGGGTGTTGGAGAAACGGGGCTTTGTGGCTGAAAACGAGAAAGGCAGAAAGGAAGGGCGATAGTGAGAGATTCTCGAGGAGTTTGCTGCTACAAGTTCGAAATAGAAATGCTACATAGTGTAGCTCCGGCCATTGTAAAGAAGTAGATTAGGAACTTGATATACCTCTCGAAAATTCAAGGTTCGAACCTAACCTTAGCCCAAAAGATTTTTCCAGTATTTTCTGAAACATTTCTTTTCACCCCGATGTCCTCATAGGGGACAAAGTGCTCTCTGTCGAAGTATCTTAATTTGAGCACAGTGAACAGCAAAAACAGCATCAGCAACGTCAACGACCACACCAACAATACGCATAAGAACACAAACATTTTAAAAGATATGGAACTATCTTACAGCAATTAAGCTAATTGACCCATACCGTGTCTCAAAGAAATATTTAGTTGCAATATAACTTGCTCTTATCTTCAGCACACTACTGTACATAGGAGGTATATAACTCAAATAGCGGTTAACTCTTTGAGGATGTAACGGACACTTAATATGACCGATCAGTAGTAGTCCAAAGACAATTTTGTTTATTTTGAACAATCATACGTAAAGCAAAACCATGAAATTGCATATTCATAGTATAACCGTTATTGCCTGGGTCTTTTTTCAGATAAAGAAATCAGAATTGAAATATCTGTATGACAATCGACATAATGCTTCAAAACGACGAACCTCAAAGTGTTGGTGAATAACCAGAATACTCGTCCTCAATGAGCTAATGTCCCTCGCCCTTCTGACACATCGATACCCAAGAATCGCAAAGTTTTATCTGCCCAGAACCTAGTTTTGAGAAATTTGGCATAAAAAAGTTTGAGTATTTTCGGAAGCAATTCTTTGATTATCTTGGTAACAACCCCGAATGCTATTATAATTTTGATTGAGCAGATATAACACTTAATTTTGGTTTCTGACCTCATGGTATTATATTAGTAACTCAAAACGGCCACAAGTTTCAGATAGAAGGTTGTAACTCTAAGTTAGCGACACGTTAGGGGCGGGCTGCTTTGACTCTACATGTTGACGTGGCGGCGCCAGCCCTAGAAGAGTGAGATACAGTATTAAAAAAAACAAACAAACCCAGAGACATGATTTATGAAGAAAGATTTAGCAGCGTGAGAATCAATCTCACTTCTTTCGCATGCAAAGCCGAATAGCTTGGCAGTGCTGACGGAAATGATGTACTCCGGAGACTCGTCGACTGATGATAGGACTTTGTTCTTGATGAGAAAAAAAACTCGTTTCAGATCAGCACGCGCGCTGGCAATAGAGTCTTTCTGTTAAATGATACTTCAGCTTTACCGGATTTACCAACATAACAATTTTTTTTTTGCACAAGGAATTGCACCATATCTTTCATGGACAGCATAGTGTATCTCTTCTTGATTTGTAATATTAGGCACAATATCGTGAAAGGGTAGGGTTGAAATTCTGCTATAGCAGCAACCAAAATGGGTAACCAGAAAGTGCAAGACCAGTGACCGCC
>NW_004797653.1:153827-155340 GCF_000002075.1 Aplysia californica
AAAAAAAAAAAAAAAAATGTGTTAAAAAAAATCTTCTGAATACACAAAAGCTCATGGATGTTCCAATTCGCAAAACAAAATCAAATTGAAAAACATTTTTCTTTAAATCCTGAATAATGACTACCACATCTTGCACCTTTTGCTACAGACTTCACAGAGAGAAGCAATTAGATGTTATCTTGAATTCTTGTTTCCACCCTCGTTTGCAGATGTTTTTTCAGTCCCTGAGTTTGTTGAATCCAGAGAGCTATAAACAAACACGCTCGTAATAGGATCACATAGAAGAGGACAGGTGTGTTTGACATTTCAATTCTTCTCCCTCGGGCCTGTTACCCGAGCTAACAGGTCCCCTTTCTCTGACGTCTCTGTTCCAAGACAAGGGATCTGGGTCAATAAACAACACTGAATTTTGTAAGGTTTTCTTGGGGTATGGAGTTTGGTTAAAGAAAAGGGGAATGGGGGTGTCCAGTGTCTTTAATAAACGTGCTGAAAGAGGTGTGGGATTAATTAGGTTATTCGTGAAACAGACAATAGACCCGATTTATGTGTGAAAGAGCATTCATGGAATTCAAAACCGGTACATTAATCTTAGACTTTCGGGAAAACTTCTGTTTTTTTGTTTGCATCCCCTTCCCAACTCCGAGAGAACGCTATCTGCGTTGGAAAGCCATTGGTTTATTTATTAAAAATCGCCACAACGGAGTTGTCTCAGTGACTCCACAGTAGGCACTTACCAATGTCTGAGAGGTCACAACACGTTCACTATGTGAGGCTCTCGCTTGTCCGTTTTAAAATGCCGTCTGCAATGGCATTACACAAATATTTACTGAGTCAGAAGTATTTCAGAGACCGGAACGGTAATAATTTTATCCTCGCACAATCGTTAGTAGAAATACCGTAGTGTGATTGCAGAATTTCAAAAGAATTAACGAAGAAGCAAAGTGCTTCGAACAAAGATATATGCACCGAACAGGAAATATTGTGCAACACAGTTCTTAATTAGTAGCATTTTTTCTTTAAAAAACCAAAAACTTAGACACTGCTTGACACAAAACAACCGGAAGATGGTAACACAATGAGTTTAAAAAAAGTTCATTTCCCTTCTTTCTTAAAAAAAATGCTTACAGATCGGCAAACAAGACTGTTGAATATAATATTAGACAATGCCTATGGTGAGCACTAAAAAGAGAAAAGAAAGGGAACCCCCCCCCCAAAAAAAAAAAAAACAAAACAAATAAGACCATTCCAACTCAAGATAAGCCTGCTGTAGTAGACTATGGGAACCCCACCCTTAGGAAGAGTTGCCCCACCCCCCGTGTTGGTGCTCCAGTGGATATTTGATATTCCCTATACCAACAAGTCCAGACTGAGCTAGGGATTTTCGCTGTATAAACGGAAAAAAAGAGGACTGTATAAACGGAACACACAAAAAAGAGGAAAATGAAAACGTATTAGTATGTAGTGACAGTACGCATATACTAATCTCTAACAATATTCTGTTCATTTTCATAAG
>NW_004797653.1:168098-173098 GCF_000002075.1 Aplysia californica
TATCTATCTATCTATCTATCTATCTATCTATCTATCTATCTATCTATCTATCTATTTATCTATCTATCTATCTGTCTTATATGACGTCTGTCTCCTTAGCACTTTCTTTAACTTTCAATTCTTTTTGTTTCTGGTCGAAACGCATGATATATGCGTATTCCTAAATCAATAATGCATATAATATAGATCTACAGGTATTGATAAAAGCAAAAGGAAGAGGCACACTGACTTGTCCTGAGATTCCCACAAGTTACTAATAGACCCGGAAAGGAAAACAAATCCCAGATTTGGTTCCTCAGGATCCACGGAAAAACAATTCTTTGCTTTTTTTTTGTTTCTGTTTTTTTCCCCTTGGTTAGTGGCAGGGCCTTGTTTGCGGGAATCGGTCGAACCCGCTAACCAGTGATTTCGTGCTTGTCAGTTTCAGATTTTGCTCAATTTCAGGGAGCGATATTCTGTCTAGATTTATTATTCCAAACCGTTAGTTCTGTCGAGTTGATCTCATCTCTGGCGACGTTAAGGTTACTGGGGTTATTATTACGACAATATCACTGCAAGGGAATAGATGGGGGACGAGGAAAAGCGTTCAAAATAGTGTTTAAAATAAACTATACTTCCTCTAAGCACTTTTCTTGGTAAGAAGACATTTTCACTTCCTTCACTGAAAGCTATACTCAAAGGGAAAGTAAACGTTTGATAAAAAATCAGCAAATAATCTATAAGGTATCATTACTCACCATTTCGATGTGAGCCGTAATAAAAGGAAAAATAAAACTTGAATTTGAATCCACTCCACGCCTTACTGAATTCATTCGTTTTGACACCAAAATCTATATAATCAGGTTTTGAAGTCTGGGAGAGAATATTCAAGCTTTCCTCACGGGGAAATAATATGATCCAGCCTCCTAGCTCTGGCAAATCCATTTCATCGCCCTTCTTGTAAAAATATCTAAGAGGATTGCAGTAAAGGCTCTTTCGTAGAACTCTCTTTAGCGCAAAGCAATCGTTTTGATAAAACCCGACCCAGGCCCGGTGGCGCCATCTTCTGTAACTCACAGGGCATGATTAGAGGATCTTAGTTTGAACGCCCATGGGGGGGGGGGGCGTATTAGAACTACAAAGGCTTGCATTTTGGTGATCTGTTGGGATGTAAAACCAATAAAGTGGCTAGTTAGTGGATTAAACGCAGTGCCAAGCGATATCTGTTAAGTGAAGGACTATATTTTCTGTTAACATGTGACGGGGCAAAGTTCAAGACCAAATTAAGTTACGTCTCCCCCCCCCCCCCCGCCCGCGTGTATAATTTCCCCACTTTTGCAGTAAAATCTATGAGAATAAAATTAATTTGGTGTCACTGGATAATGAAATGTTTTTCTCACAAACAGACACGCACGCACATACTGGCAATTAGGTGCAGAAACAGTCACACGCATAGGTACGCATACACACATACGCACACGCACACACACACACACTCACACACATGCAAACACACGGATACACATGCACACATACAAATACACACGCATACACATCCAGTCTAATGATCACGTACACACATACTCTCTCTCTCTCTCTCGCTTACATACAGCAAACACATACGCACACGTACACATACACACATACACACATAAACACGGGCACATACACACACGCACACATACACACACACACACACACACACACACACACACACACAAAGCAGATTGCTCCGTCTCTCATCTCTCCTCAACCTCTCGTTCAAGTCACAGCACAAGCAATGTACGCTATAAACCAACGTCTGGATAATGGAATATGTTTAACGATGAGATGAAAAGAAAAGACAACTTTCTATTTTAATTAAAATCTTGGCAGTTAATAAATGCATTGCATCGGCATGATGCCAGACTAGTCCCCCCCCCAAAAAAAAAAGAAGAAGAAAAAAAGCTATTCTGGTCGAGCTAATAATGGATCTTATTTTGAATGCTCAGAGTATCATCATAGCCATAATAGATGACAAGGGTCACACGAGTTCAATCTTATTCATTTCCCAAGGAAAGCCCTTGCTTAATACGGATAAAATATCTTGTTTTTCAATTTGTTTCCAGTATAAGGGTACAGAAACATCCTCATCATTGATTAATGATACATAGCTTTTATTTCCCTCGACAATAATATGCTGTAGATCGAAGTCCGAACCAACCTGTAAGTTCGTTTCTATTAATTGAAACTTTCATGCCAATATGTTTTACGTAATTGCTTTATTATTTAATTATAATAATAATTGTTTATCCTTAATTTTGTTTATCTCCCAACTTTGCTATCTCGCTTTCCATTTTCCCCCACTCCCGTCTCTTCCCCCCCTCTCTCTTTCTCTCTCTCTCTCTCTTTCACTTTCCCTGTCTTTCTCCCCCCCTCTCTCTCTCACTCTCTCTCTTTCTCTCTCGCTTGCACTCCTTCTCGCTATTGCTTGCTCTCTCTTTCGCTCCCTCTCTCTCTCTCACTTTCTCTCTCTCACTTCCTCTCTACCTTTCTCTCGCTGACTGCTATCTATCTATCTATCTATCTATCTATCTATCTATCTATCTATCTATCTATCTAATACAGTTGAACCTATCCAAAACGATCACCCATTGTGGTGGGGAGTGTCACAGAATTATCACCATTGTTATCATAGAGTGAGAGACCTGAAAAAGACATCAGCGATCGCTGTTCTCTATTATTCATCTCTCTGCTTTTAAAAAATCCAAATATTGTGGTGCTTCCCAGTCAACCGCATTTTCAGGTTTTCCAAATAGGTTTATCTGGGTCTACCCCTGCCTCGTTTACCTTCAAATGAAGTAGTACTTAAAGAAGACCATGTGAGCCGCTCGCAGATAAAACAATTAGGCAAAGACAAAAGCAGTTTATTGGACACGTGAATAGACATAAGTCTTGAATATCTAGCTCTCAATTACACATTTGAATACAAATGAGGCAGATGTAGACCCAGAGAAACGTATTTTGATAGGTGACGGGTAAAGTTTAGGATAAGACAGCTTTTTTGAGAGCATCCGAGCAAAGGAATGAATGGCGAACAATGATCGCCGATGTCTGTCGCAGATCTGGCACTTGATGATAATAGTAAATTGTTATTATGACATAGAAAAAACATCCCAACAGCACAAGAAGGTAAATAGGAAGTGCACGTTTGTGCATGTGATTGTCTTAGACAGGTGGTCGTTAGAGCAGGTTCGTCTATAATTTGTCCACTGTTCTGTTTGGCCCCTCCTCACTCTTACGACTATTTCCAAGTTTAATTGAGTACGCCTATTCCATTTTTTGTTCATTGAATGTATTAAGTTGAGGGGTATTGCAAAAAAAAAAAGCCCCCCCCCCAAAAAAAACAAAAAACAAAAAACAAAACAAAACTTTAAAAAATAAAGAAATAACCAAACTCCACACACAAACTCTAAAAAAACCCAAACACAATGGCACATTAGACTGACTTTGAGAATCCCTTTTTTCATTTCTGAATACATGCTGTTGACCAAAAGCAGTCCACCAGCACCACCTATTTTATGACAATGCGATTGGTGCGTCTCTTTTAGCGAAGGAGGTGCTTTTAGCTCTTTATCGGAAAGTCGAAATTCAGCGGATTACACTTGACAGTTCAGACTTGAAAGAAGAGTGTTCTGCTTTAAGAAGACAGAAAATTGTCCAATGTCAGCTCCCTCGTCTTTGGGCAACCAGTGGCCAGAGAGGCAACGAGGCCAGGCTACATGGGAATACGTAGCTATCAGTTTCCATGCTCAGCTACGCCCGTCCCGTGGTCTAGGGTCTCTGGGCGGTTCCTATTACACTGACAAGAATCATGCCCCTGTGGCTCGGCTGATTACATAAGCGGGGGGCTCTCTTGATGAAGAAGAAAAGATGCGTGTATTCAGAGCACGGCTAGCCTGGATGTGTGTATAAAGGTCCCCAAAAATGCAATTTACCGTAGCCCGTTAGTCAATTTCAAGAGGAAAATGAGAAGGGGGAGCGTGTTTTACAGATCGATTCTTGACTGCTAATTCTACTTTGGAGAGTGAGGGGGAGGGTGTAGTATTATGTTCCACTCATATTATGGTTTTACGTCCCGAACGATTCAGTTTAGATCCATGCTTGTCAACCTTTCAACAGCCAGCGCCAAATTTTGTCACTTTAATAAGAGGTCAACATTCTAATGCCTCCCGCCCACATGTATTTCCAAGTCGGGCATTAAACAATACTGATTGAATCATTCTTGGGGGTAGGTTTCTCTCCGACCATGCCTGTCAGGGCCAGTCAGAGACATCTGGGTATAGCAACGCAATATGCAAACTGAGATGCTCGATAAATAAATTGTCCACTAAGGAATCGCATCATGTCTAATGTGAGCAATCACAGTATATCCATTACATCATTGTTTTGTGGGGAAAAGGTGGAGAAGGACAGAGGGGGGGGGGGGTAGGCATCAAAGAGGAAGTAGCCAAGAGCTTGTTTTTCATACTTATGAAAAACATGATGATTTTGTCTGGCAGATAAGTCGCACTGTAAGTTTCGGCAGAGAATAGCAATTCTCAAATTTCACTTTTGCTTCCAATTTGTAACAGAAGAACCTGAATATAAGGTGATATGTTGCACATTACTAGACACAAACTTGATTTTAAACCGAATAAACGAGACAGTAATGACAAACTGGATAGTTTGCCCATATCGTAATAGATTGTTATTTATCAGCCATGCAATGATAGGCAAAAGTACAGAGACCGAGAGATGAAAAACAAGGTGCAATCATTTTAAAAAATTCGCCAAAAAGTATTTTGTCATATTTGCATTTAAATCAGGTACACCAACGTTCTGTTCTGGTCAGCCAATTGATTGTTTTGAAAAATGATTTCCCTGCCTGCCTTCTCAGAAAACGGGTATTTTTCTGTATTTTCTTCCGGGACCAACCAACTACTATTACTACTACTACTGCTGCTACTACTGTTTCTACTACTAGTATTACTACTTGCATT
>NW_004797653.1:178098-192278 GCF_000002075.1 Aplysia californica
ATTTTCTTATATTATTGAGGATTCCACTTCTATTGAAACTGGCAATGCAAATTTATATTACGTAGAAATGACTAAATTCCTGTAGAGTCCGTGGATGTTACAGATTGGTAAGAGTTCTAGTTCTACGGGGCTCGGAACTGCATAAAGTCATATGAACGTGCGGGACTGAAGTTGATTTTGTGTTTGTGGCACTGCAGCAGATTAAAATTCTAACAGCTTACGAGTCTCTCATCCCTTGTTGGCTGCGCAATCCCCCTCCCCTCAACACACAAACACACGCAGTTATACATATGCACACACATGAACACAGACACCCACACATACACACATTCACACACACACACACACACACTCTCTCTCTCTCTCTCACACACACACACACACACACACACACACACACGCATGCGATACACTGACTCTGTTTATCGGTATCTTGGTTTTGCATGATTATCTACCTCCTGCTCCTCGTTCCCAAACCCCTTAAAAGAAGCACGACATTATTCGTTCTCTTGAATCAATTCTAATCTATTTCATTTTGTCCCGTGCAATTTTTCCTTCTGTATTACCCAACATTACGTAATTTCCTTTGAAGAGCATACTTGGCAGTTACTGACTCATAAACCTGAACAACAAAGCTTGTTGTCTTCATCCGCCCAAAAACAACAACAACAACAACAACAACCCTAAAACAATAACAACAAAACCCACCCTCCCCTCCGCACCCTGCATTTTTCTTGACGGATTGAATTGACTTCTCCTTTCTAACTTTCTTGTTTCTCCTTCTACATAAATTGGGTTAGATCTTAGGATACTTTAAAGACCCATCTCACTGAATCGAGTCAATATTTCTGTGCACTCACGCTATTTTGAAACAAAAAAACCCTACATAATCCAGTAGTTACATGTATGACTTAAAAGAACTGCCTCATAGAACCGAGACAGTATTCCTGTGCCCTGACGCTACTTCAAACTACAAAGCCACCACGTCTTCGTCCCAAAATAACTCGTGCTGTTGCGTAACGTCGGCGACAAACGTCCTTTTAACTCAATTTTAAGTAGTTTGGTTTGCTCTGCGTCTGTCTCGCATTTTCAACCGGCGTCTGTAGTTTAGTGATCAGGAGGTTCACCGTTGCAAGCAGAAGACCCGAGTTTGATTCTCGTGTGGGAACAAAGTTTATTGCTAATCTCTGACTTTCTGCTGGGATATTGTGTCCCTCTCATGTAGGAACGGCCCCGACAGAAAGGGTCAAATCCCGCATCCTAAATGACCTAAATTTTAATTGTGTCAGTGGGTCGCAAAGACAACTAAATTTGAACAAAAAATATGAAAAAAAACCAGACAAACGAATTTTCAAATCTTTCGACTATTCAAGAGACTGAACGATGAGGAGGGTCATGAGCATTTCTTTAAAAAACAAAAGTAAAGGAATTTCTCGTTGGGGATTCGAACAAGGGTTGCAGGTATCGCAGTTCAGTACTAGGTGGCCAAAAAGAACTGCTTTTAAACAAAAATTCTACTCTTTTATCTTTATTTCAAAATCTCTCGCCATGCTATGCAAGACTGTCGATGTACTCTTTACACTGCGCAGCACTGCAAGGCATTTTTAGAAATCCAGATCGGGTGTAAGGATCGCCTGATTGATCTCTTTGGAGGAAGGAAGGTGGGCGTAATGGAAGGAAACTGGGACCATGTTGAGCAAGCTATTGGCAAAGCTGTTTAAAAGAACAAAATGCATCTTGAAGAAAGACATTATCATGTTGTTAAATAAAAAAAATCCTTTTTTTTTTCCAAAACAGAAAGTTTCTGATTGGAAATGACGACACATCGCAGTTTTGTTCTATCTGAAATTTTGATACCAGTTAAGAAAGAAAAGCGACTATTTTTTCACTGTTTCAATAAGCGTCTTATTTGTTAAGAATTTTATTACGAGTTTACAGAAATGCAAATAACGTTTTCTGCTGATTTCGAAGAGCGTCTTATTGCTTATCTGATACCAGTTCAGATAAGTACAAATAACGCTTTGTTACCATTTCGACAAGCACCTTTTTATCAAAGGAAGGAAAGAGTGGATGGGGAGGGGTTGGTGGAGGATGCGTGTGTGTGAAAATGACTACTTTTAAAACACTTTCTTGACATATTTCATATTGCATAGAACTGAACTCTCACACCCAATTCCCTTTGGGGTAATACATAAACGAACTGGTCACCACTCGAAGAAACAACCCATCTAATGGTTGAATAACACGCATGAACATCTATACCCATATGTGTATTATGCGTTAGATCTTTTACTTGTATCTAGCCTAAATCCTTGTGGTAATTTTCCTGCTTCTCTTCTCAGAACACAGATTCTTGTCTTGTTGGGCAGCAACATTTTATCCAAAAAGCCCTGTAACATAATAAGTCAATTGAACTTGAATATTCCCTTAAAACGGGAAGTTGTCCAAAAAACACGTCTCGTACACAACTACTCACCCGCAAGACTCAGCATCAAAAAGGAGACTGTCCAATATCTGGGTATACCGGACGCCAGGTTCACAAGGTGCGTGGTTGCAAGGCAAATTTGCTTTAGCCGCCTGGAGTTATCGCCCATTGTTGGGCAATCACGTATTTTGAAGAGTTGTCACGGCTGCAGACTCCAGTTCTGGTGACCTCTGGTGTAATCACATGGCTTAGGGAAGGATTCGATTACTGGCCCTGGCCAGAGCTTCTCACCGTGCGACCGGGCAGAGGAGACGAAACTGGTTTACTGGGAGGTCCTGGGTTATCTGCAAGATTGGAACGAAGGGAGACGTAAGTGATCAATTTTAGGGGGAAAACAAGGAGATCTGGGAACTGATGCAGAGAAAGGTCAAGCGAGAATGAGGGTCTGCGTTCTGCAGGAAGGCATTGCGCTTACTAGAAAGAAACTGAGTTCGATTTAATTTTGTCCCCACCCTGATGTAGGATTTCGTATTCGTATAAACGGTGATTATGCTAATTTTTTCTTCTCATTTCATGCAGTTTTCATTGTGCTCTTAAGCAATCGGTAGACACACGATAACGTAAACGATAAAGATTTGCTCCATAAAGGCTACAAAGGTGTCTGTCCCTCAACAGGAAGCAACGGTTTGGTTAAGGAATTTTACTGCTACATTTAAAGCCAAGTCGCATTACTTTTTCTTCGGAGGGGACAAGCGACTATAATCAATATGCCCTTTAGAAATAGCCACTTTAACGCCTTCACTGCTGAATAAGTTCCATCAACATTTGTACCTACAAGATTAAATGTTAATTCAAGGAATATTCAAACACAGAGAATTGTTTCAGAATACGCAAAATCACAAGCTGTAACTAAAACAACTAAAACTTTTGTCAACAAGGTGAAACAATATGAGTGGAGAATACAAGCCAGAACATACGTCTACCCAGCAGTGAAGAGGTTAAAAACCCTTTCAAATACAACAACCATAAGAAGATGCAAAAACAAAAACAATTAAAGGAGTTTCACACACAAAAACATAGCCTTCTTTCCCCTTTTCAGTCCCTACTTCCACCCCCCCCCCCCGAAATCCCCCAAAACACTCTGGTAGAAAAGAATAAATGACCAGATTCAATAAATCGGCGTCCTGTATCCTTCACGTTTTTTTCAGTACCTGGTCGTCGTTGTTGAGCAAAATACTTTAACCTACTGGCTTCATGCGCGGACAGTAGAACATGACAAGTACAATGAAAAGTAAGTTTTCTTCTTCCATCCCCACAATAATGCCACGAAAACCCATGCATCACCTTTCTAAAGTTAAAGGCATCTGAGCTGAAAAACAAAAAGGAATATAATATGCCATGCATTGCGTTTTTTTAGCACTACACTTCCGGTGAAATACATCCTCATACTTCACATGTGAAATGTGAAAAAAATGAAAGAAGACATTTCACACGTGAAATATAAGCTGTGATCAAAATTTGCATAAATTACTCCGCCCGATACATTCGCCTTCTAACCTTCTGTAAGCAAAGTATAGAGTTGAATTATAGTATTCCTAGACCGTGCAATGGCAGCTGTTCTTCACTTTCTATAAAAAACTTCGCTTGAGAAGCGCGCTCTCCATGGGCGCTCAAACAAAGTGCCATCACGTCTCCCAGTCTCGCTATAGTCGAGAGTTCGCGCCCCATTTTTTTTTTTTTTACCGTTGCCCTTAATCTTAATCCAAAGTGAGTCAAAAGGTGTTTCTTAATCTTTCACCTTTTGAATCGTACATTTTCTGATTAGTTTGATTTTGTTTACGTTATTATTGTTTTAATTGGGGTTTATTTCGCGGAGAGAGAAATACAGTAACATTAACTGACGTAATAGTATGTAATAAATGTGGCTAAAAATAAAACTGGATTTTTTTTCCAGTCCTCACTTTGACTCCGATGGGCTTGAACATTTTGTTATCATGTGAGACTCGTGAATGAGGTTACTTGACCACTTGACTAGTTACTTTTGACTTTGTTCATCCTTGTCTTTTTTGTCAGCTGATATCAGTATGGCGTAAACAATGTGTATATTCGTTTTAGTGGTAGATCATGATATCCTACTTGTGAAATTGTAGATTGTAATCACTCGTTGAAAGTCATGATTACAACTTGGCAATTTCACTCGTTCTATCAATCATGATCTGCCTCCACAAGTCATGTAATAAATTATTTATAAACCATCAAAGTGTCGGGAAAATAGTCGAAAAGCCAACATAAGTTTCCGTCACGCGGAAAATGAGATCGTTTACAGCACGTCCCGCTTCTCCCACACATTTGCATACGCATATGGCCTACTTCACGGCTCACCAAGGAAACTCTTTTTTGTTGCAAAACTTGTTACAAGAGATTAATTTTATAGTGAACACATTTTTTTGCGCTGAACGTTATCAAAACATACGTTGAATAAGCAAAATATCGTGATAAGAAAACAAAAAGACGGGCTTTCTGTTCAAAGCCATATTGTCACAGCTGTAAACCTTTTAAAATTCGTAGAAACCATCCACTTGGATTTTTAAAATCAGTATTTATACATTTTTTCTAGAATACATTTAGACTCTAGCGGGTTTTTACAAAAGTACTGATCTATTAAAACAAATTGATGCATGTCATTGTGCAAAAGTTGGAGAACGTACGTTTGATAGTTGAGGAAATGATTGACAATAAGTTACATCACGAATTTTTTGTCACACTGTAGAACGCAATGTAGATGAGAAAGACAACAGCTCAGAATGGGTACATTGGAGCCGTAAGATAATCCTATCTGATACTTGCAAGAAAATAGGAAGAAATCTCGAAAACGTTTCTCTTGTTACAGCCTCTCCTGTTACATATATCTATCACAAAAGTCGAAATGAAAGTGGTGGTATACAGTTCTTGTAAGTTTTTAAAAGGTGACTGACACAGTAATCGCCAGTCTTCTAATAAATACAATTATTATTTTGGATACAAAAATAAATGAAGGTGTTTCATCTACACAAAGAAGAAACTATTTTAGGAGGCGTGTTTCGAGCTGCCAACCCGAGCCGTGAGGGATAAAACATGCCTGCAGAAAGCAAGATATACGAGAAACAATTTACCTCTTCATGGAAATCAAACTCAGGTCTTGTGCATGCGACGACAATATAATGCCTAACCAATACACCACAGACGCAAGTCACAACGGGTAAGGTGATCGATAAACAAGCATAATGAAGATGTTGGCCCAAAATACTGGAATACAGAAAGCCATATGCTTCTAATTAATGTTCCGGAACATGATTACCTCAAACGGTTCACACATATTATTCATCAGCCCCTGATTAATAGTGATTTTTTTTGGTGACGGTTCATTTTACTGTTAGGAGATAAGAGAAAGGGCTAACTTATTGTATCTCCAAACGTTGCCCCCCAAAGCCCAATGGTTTCATTTGGCATTAGAAAATTCGAGGATCCCCTTCCCAATCCTGGCCACTGAGATTAGCTTTATTGATTTTCCTGGCGTAATGAAATGTACATTGCCAAATACAATAAATAATTGAGGACACGCGATTTGTTTTTATCTGTTATTAGGGGTGCGGTCAAGCTTACCTTCAGAGGACGAAAGACAACAGATAGAATAGGTCCTGCGAAGGGGACCACGGACTCTGATGAACGATAAAAATCTTCGCAGAGCGAAAAGAGTATGAGCTGAGCTTTGTGCGTTTTGTTCGTTCGTTGGTGTCGATAGGGGTCTGCAGGGGCATAAATATGTATACGTGTTTTCGTACAAACTGTAATTATCTTGATTCAGAGTTTCACATTATATTGCGATGATGGAAGCAACAGAAAAAGCCACTCTAAATTCTTGTTTCATCAAAGCGTTGAGTTTTTTTTGTGTAGTTTGACATCAGGCAGTCTTTGCTGTTATTATCTACTAACGGGTATCAGCAAAAAAGGACTCGTTTAAATGGCAATAACTCAGTCACCTTTCAACCAATTTTCAGCAAAACTTTGAGCAATTGTAATCTAACTAAGGAGGCCTCATATTCACAAATGTGTACAACATTTATTCACAGTTTGAAAAATATGATGTGTTAAAAATTCAACCAAAATTGAATGAATCGCAAAATTTTGCAACTTTTTATATGAACCACTTGTGTATTTTGCGCATTGAAGAATACATTTATATAAAATTGATACTGCCAAATAAATTCAAGGAAGGTGGTTGCTATTCATGTTTTATTCCCCAGGTGTTAACCATGTCTGTCAAGACAAGCTTGAATATTTCACTGGAGATTTTTAATAAACCTATGGCATGTATCTACGTCGATTCTTTAGACATCCTGTTCACCTTCACCTCACCTTCACCTATCCCCTAAGCTGGATATGCGTCGGGGTGTTTTTGAAGATTTGGCCCCCAGCTTCCTCCACTCCTTCCGGTTTTCAGCTTTTCTGAGCGTGTCGTTGAGTTCCAGGTCTCTCCGTTCCTTGATGTTGTCCCCCCAACTTTTCTTCGGTCTGCCTCTGCTCCTTTTTTCATGGACACTGCTTTGCAGGATCATCTTGGCAAGGCCGAATGAACGGGTGATGTGTCCATACCATTGAAGTTTGCGTTTCCTAACCAGAGTGAAAAGGTCAGCATATGGTCCGACTTCCTTTTTGATTCGCTGTTTAACTTCATCCCTTGGGGTGTGATCTTTGTATGAGATACCAAGGAATTTTCGGAAGCATCTCATATCCACAGCTTTGATCCTTCTTTCAAGGTCTGTATTCAAGGTCCAGGTTTCACACGCATACAAAAGTACTGGCACGACCAGGGAATGCATCAGTCTGATCTATGACGGTTATATTTCTGTCGTTCCAGAACATCCTGTTCAATATTGATTAAATACTGTTTAATTGTTTGTGGTTTGTTTCTGTAGACTTTGTCTGTAAACAAAAAACAAAACAAAAAACAAAAACAACCCCAACAAAGAACCCCCACATAACCCCTCCCCCCAAAAAACAAACAAACAAACACACACACAAAAAACAACAACACCAAACAAAAGAAATCCCTACTCCAAAGGTACTAATTGAGTCAGTTCAAGTCGATCGAATGCGGTGACCATTTATTAGTGAACGTTTGGCTTGTAAATCGTTTCCCAAACCTTACTTGCAACCATGCAAGGTCCACTATTGCCGTGTAGGGTGTGACCCCATCCCATTGGAACCTGGCTTCCTCAACAGCACAACACTTCTCCTTCATAATTTTTCCTATACTTTCTCACCATGTTAAGATGTTTTCGTATATCCATTTTATGTGATTGACGGTTATGGTTATACCGTTATCCTCTTGAAACCAGAACGAACGGGTAGCTGGATGCTTTTGAGAAGTAAAGGTTTGAGTATTGCCTAATTCTGGCTGAAATTTAAAAAAACAAACAAACAATGCACCCCCCACACAAAAACAACCCTAAAACAATACAACAACAGCAACAACAAAAACAAAAACTTAATTTCTCTCGTACACGTGGATTGCTTTTCCTCATATTGATCTCCTTTTCTTTGCATTATATCTATTTAACGTTTCGTTAAAATTGACGAAATTACGTCCAAGTTATTGTCATTAACGTAGATTCTTTTTTAAATGTTTTTTTTTATAGATACTGTGCAGTATCGAATCTATGCAGGTTCTGTTAGTTTCAGAAGTTCACCAGTGGGCCTGTTTTTAACATGACCGCATTTTTGTCTGTTTCTGGTCGCCCCAGTTCGCTTGATGACATTAAGCGTGGGCAATGATAGTAAATATGTTATGTACTATCTTTAGCATGGGTCTCAAACGGGGTAGATGTCACGATATCGATGCCTCGTACGAAAATAAAGAGTCTACGTAACAAGAGGGTCCACTCCTCTCTTAGAGCCAATTAAAAAAGTGTCCTCAAAATTCGGTGGCGCGCTCTTCACAAATGCGCACCCTTTGCGACTTTGCGAACAGAGTTACCCTACTTGTGTTAAAAAAAATCAAAGTGAAACTAACAATTTTTTAATAAATAAGAATTCAAATGTCCAAAGAACGCTTTAAAAAAAAAAATGGATACGCTGACACAATCCGGAGGAGGTGACTGTTTTCTTCATTTAATTTGACTTAAGAATGAAAGGCGAGAGGTCATTAAAATTTTTAAAAAACCCTTTAAACTCAGCACTGAACGAACCCGAAAAGCTGATGAACAGCAGTCGATCTGCGCATGCAAGGAGATGCTATTCCTATTCTTCTTCTGGAGAAAGGAAAGAGAGCTTCAAAACAGACTGCAGTGCCATCTGAAGCAAAGAGCGGACTTCCGGCGGACATTTTTTTGGCTGAATGGACCATCTTTGACGAAAATCAACATCGGATAAGTGGGTCGATATTCGGTTGTTATCATTGTTGTTGTTTTTTTTAAATGAAAAAGACCTGCAAAAATGAAATAGTGACCACACTTTGAGGTTCTCCTAAATGCCTTTCAGTTGCTTCCAAATTAATTCTCACGAAAGATTCAAGAGACACGAGACCATCTTGACCATTACAAAATGTGACACTATAGTTGTCAAAAGAACATACGCCGGCTACTTTTTTAAAGATTTTCTTTCCTTTCACAGGAATTTGTTATCAATCTAATCTTATCTGTCTTCACATTATGATTATGTTTTGAGTATACCAAGGATGAAATACATTAATAACCATGAAAGCTGGAACTATTCGGATTTCAAACTGTAGGAGTAAACCGCGATAAAAGACCTTCAGGCAGTATGAAGAGGGGAATTCCATACTCTCACTACGAAACATGAACATGAATCAGAACACTTAACTACGAAAGGAAAAACAGCAGCCAGCCAATCTCATCGTCAAGAGAAACAAACCATCTATCTTTGTCGGTTACAGTGCTTTATGCGTTTCTTTGATTTATTTCTTTTGAGGGCTACAAAGGGATACAATGATCATGTCAGCCGGTGGTAGTAGCGGTCTGGTGATGGATGAAGCCGGGGTCGAATGAGCAGAGAGAGAGAGAGAGAGAGAAAAAGAGAGAGAGAGAGAGAGAGAGAGAGAGAGAGAGAGAGGGAGAGGGAGGGAGAGAGAGATAGATAGATAGATAGATAGATAGATAGATAGAGAGAGAGAGAGAGAGAGAGAGAGAGAGAGAGAGAGAGAGAGAGAGAGAGGGGGGGAATATCACAGCGGTCGAATCTTTTTATATCGACGTCTTCCAGCCGTTCGCTGCAAGAAAACACGGGAAGAAGTAATTCTTTTTTTTGACAAAGGCGTTACATGGAGTCAAAGAAAAAAAAAACGGAGCAAAAAACAACAACAACAACAACAACAACAACAACAACAACAACAACAACAACAACAACAACAACAGCAATAAACAAATATAACAACAATATTAAAAATTTTTAAAGCCCTTGAAAAATCTGAATTGTTGACCCAATTGTTTGATAATATCTTGCTTTTCGGTGAAAAGTCTCATTTCTGGTGTTGCTGTATATTTAGATAACCTTATTTTGTGTAATTTGAGCTTGGTAAATTATTTTGGTTGTTTTGAGGTAAGTAGCAGTTTTTTTGGGGTGAAAATATCACTTCTATAGCTATTTCGATTTAGCCTAGTCTCTATACTTTGGGAGGGCATACTCTATTGAAAGTACCATGAATGTACTATGAGTCTGAGACCATACCAACATTACATGAGGCCCCGTGCATACAAACAAAATATTTCTACTCGTTGGACGACTGCCAAGTGTGACGTCACTAAGACTTGGCTGAGAACAGCGACGAACGGGCCAAAACAGTCTCATCTGCATACTCGCAGCAGCAGAGCGACGAGTGGAGATTTTCCTACTGTGCACAGAGTCTTACAGGACTTTGCTGGGTAAAGCTTAAGCAGATGGGCTCTGTATCTCAGTGTTAAGTGGAGACGTATTGTAAAATGATGAGTTGCACGTAACCGTTAAACCGGCCTCTGTGGCGAGGCAGTTATAAAGAGGTTCCATCGTCGCGCACAAAAGCCTTAGCTCGATTCCCGTGTGGGGAACATTTCTATCGAGTAACTCGGCCTTTCTATTTTGACGTTGTATCCCTTTCAGTAGCATAGTTTGGCCCTGACAGGCAGGGTCAAAGCCGACCTTTTAAATGGTCTAAATGGTTCCGATGAGGGTGTAAAAGTACTTTCGTGTGAAAACGGAATCTTTTAGTCTTCAAATACTAAAGGTTCAACTCTGTACAACATTGTATTTGTAGGGAAGCGCGCCCGTTATCGATGTATGCCAAGTAACTACACTTATCGTTAAAAACAAGTCATGTCATTGAGAAAGGCGGCGAGGTTGTGAATGGATAAAATCTGACATAGCGTAAATAATAGCTACATAGTGAAATTTCCTTCGTTACAGATGCGTATACAATCATACAATATAGCCTAAAACATGCTTTGTCTTAATCCGGCAAGGGCAAAAGCATTTTCAATGTAACTTGCGTCAGGCTAACTTTCAATGAAATTGTAACTGTGTGATTTTTGTTTAAGAAAAGTTAAACTTTATTGATTTCGTCTGTCTATCTGTTCATGAGTATCCCGGGTTGTTATTTCTTTATCTATCTATCTATATTTATTTCTGTCAGCACGAACGTCCCTCCATCCATCCGTCTGGCTATTCATTAGTCTGTCTCTGTTTTCCCCATTTCCGTCTTCTTTCTGTTCTGCTTTCTGTCTGCCTGTCTGCCATGTTTCAAACATTTTGCTTCGTTTCTGAAAAAAGCCTGAAGAACGTAAAGTGCATCCATAATCCTAGATCTGTCATTACCGAATATCGATCATGGAGTTCAAAAGACAGAATCGTTTACTGTCACATGCAGGGGCTTCTGCTAGTCCGTATTGGCTCTCCAAACGTCCGCAAAACCGGAACTTGCGTCCTCATTTGAATGTTATCTGCTGCTTCCGGGCTTGTGACGACTCATTGCAGACGACACCGAGAGAGCCCTGGAAATAGAAAGTAGAGCTAAAGAAACCACAGAAAGACGTTAATTGCGCCGATGTAAAACATAGGATGGAAGGGCAATGGGCGCATGTTATATATTTTTTTCAGAAGGGATGAGATGTTAGGGAAAGGGAGGAGAAAATTGTCAAACATGAACCTCCCTCCCTCCTAGAACCACCATCCCTGCAACAAACAATAACAACAACAAACTATTTTCTGCATACTTAATCGTGTTTATTTTTGTATTTATCCCTTTCACAATTTGAGGAGAAGGAGACAGGTTAAGTATAGGAAGAAATTGACTTTTTGAACAAAACACTCACTAGGATGTAAATGAAATTTAGAAAGGTAAATAATATAACGTTAATTTTGTCTAAGTCCAAGCCAGTGAATTAAAGAAAAATATTTATGGAGTGAGCTTTTTAAAAATAACCCATCGTGAGTTGAGATGTACCACTACTGAGAGTTCCTCCTTGCTTCCGTATGACGTTTGGTCGCTTTTAAGCACAAGGGGGCTATCCCGAAAAATACTGTCTTGAGAAAATCGAAGGTAAAGTTTTTGTCCCTTGTTCAGTTTCTTTAGAAGACAAGGAGATTTCCTCTATAACCAAACACATTTGCACACCAATGAAATCAAACCTCCTGTAGGTAGGGTAATGCCCACTTTTGGTGTTGGTCAAGATATCTGGGAACTCTCAAAATCTGAGTTAGTCCGTTTGTCCTTAAAAACGACAATTTTTACTTTCTATTCTGTTGTACCTGGTCTTACCACCCTAGCATTACATCAACAGAAAGTAATACAAGAATGATACACCATTTCGCGATTGTACTTAATGCATTAATTTCCCGTCTTTCTGTACGCAACGGTCGCTCGTGCTCTAATCTAGTGCTTGCTACCTTGGCGATAAAGCCCCCTCGTGGAAGATTTGGTAATTTTGGTTGGCGGCGGGGATCATTCGCGTAGTGGCAGTTATCGTTTAACGCCCCCCCCCTCCCAATTAAAAATAATTGTAGTGGGTGCTACGTAAATTCTAGCCCCTTAAAGGTGGCAAAAGTGGACGCTGGCTATAATAATCTAGCATAAGGCTTTTGTCAGAATGAGCATAGATGTGTGTTGCTCTTAGAGTATGTATCTGTATATAACTCCAAAGGTCTAGTATTTAAATTCCTGCATGTGGTTGAATTATGCATTTGGTGTAAATGTACTTTTTGTCAGCTTTACTTCTCCTTTCATATTGGATTTCAATGAGAGTAATATAAATATGATTTACATTTTTTAAAATGTATACCTGCATGTATTTTTATGGTCCTGTACAACCAAGGAAAATTTCCCTCTGTGATAATAAAGTACTATCCTAACTTATCTTATCTTATCTTATCTTATCTTATCTTAAAAGGATTGGCAAGCACGGTTCTAGTCTATAAATATGTTTAGATTTCGCTAAAACACATTGGTTTATACATTCACTCAAAAGTTCATAGATTAGCAAAACCTATGACTTGTTTGCCATTTTATAAACGCCATCAAAAGCAAAAAACCCCACGAGTATTATTTGTTTCTTTTCTCTCCTTGCATAGCAATAAAAAACGTATTAAAATGTGATACTTGGTAAAGCGATAGGGTGAAAGGAACTTTTGCCTAAAGGAAGAGAAACTTAAGTCTTTCTTTAGCCCCCCACGGGCAACAAGATCGATCTTCTGAAAAAAGATAACGCTTGTAATTTTCCTCACACTCGTGAAAACAAATGACATAAAGCGACAGGGCAAAAAAGTGAGGAACTCTCTGATCCGACCGCTGTGTGTGAAGGATGGAAGTTATCGGGAATTTCAGGATAATGCTCACGGAAAGCGAGTAAATGAGATAGCAGTGATCGATGGTTCAATCGAAAAGGATGACAGGTGATTGATATCATCTTAAAAGAAAAAATAAACCCAACATCTTTCTCTCTGTCTTCGGCTCTGAAGGAGGAAAAGCTTGGATACGTTGGGTAGAGCTCGGAATCTTATTTAGCTTTACTTTATCTGTCTCTTGTACCGTGAGGTATGGCGGGGAGATGGGGGCACCGGGCTTTGGAGAGCTGGGCATAGCTGATAGAAACAGACACAGAAATAGCTTCATTTGTATTTATCTTCTTTTTCCTTTGCTGGTTTTGCCCTTAACTTTTGTGTGTTTGTCGGCAAGAATTTTAAACTGTTGCTGCCGTTATTGCTTTGCTATGCTGCTGCCTTTCACGTAGCTAATGGAAATTAAATACATCTGAGGTTATTGAACTCTGGGAAAGAATTTAAAAGCTGTCACTGTCTTTAGGGCTTAGATGTGTTGTTGCTTGTGTAAGGCCAGGGGGCAAGAGGAAATTAAATATAATATTTGAAGACAATACGGTGTCGACGTTATCCCATTCTAAAGATGTGTTCATAAGAAAGAATACGGGAGCTTTTGCTGTTGTTTTGTTACCTTTGAAGGGACTGTGGCTAATGAAAATGGAAAACATTAGAAGTTAAAAAAAATCTTCTTTTAAGAGCATGATAGGGAGAAACATAATAACGAGACAGGGTTGAAGGAGAAAAAGGAGGAAAGGTTTTGAGATTTAAAAATGAGATTAAAGCTCCATCATATCTTTGGTTATAACATTGGTTATTTTTATCAGGGCCTGTAAGGTAAAGTGCATAGAGGCATAGAGCATGATGTTGAGGGTGGATATGCGCTATATAATGCAATTGTTATTATTATTAATAT
>NW_004797653.1:192378-194501 GCF_000002075.1 Aplysia californica
TTATTATTATTATTATATTATTATTATTATTATCATTATTATTATTATTATTATTATTATTATTATTATTATTATTATTATTATTATTATTATTATTATTATCAGCATCATTATCATCATCATCATCATCATTATTATTATTATTATTATTATTATTATTATTATTATTATTATTATTATTATTATTATTATTATCATTATTATTATTATTATGGTCAAGAAATAGTAATAACACATTTCCCGTTTAGAATAGATGTCAGAATTTCGGGTGAATATGGTTTTCTTGTCAAGCTTCAGTTTTTGGAAGTCCATGCTCCCATCTTTACTAGGGTTCCAAAGTATCGTTCAGAAGATGCTACATGTATTCAACTTAAGTTTCGTTGTGGATGTTGCAAAGCTGCTAAAGTGGCACTGAGATATGTACTCTATCAGTATTCTTTGTTATCATTTATATTATTCAAAGCTTCAGTAGTGGTGCTCAGGAGGAGGGTCATAAACAACAGGAGGGTAATTACAACGGGAGAAAGAAGAGTACAAATAGACGAAAAGTAGGAGAGTGTGGAGTCGTGGATTATCAAAGAAAACAGGTTATAAGAGCAACAAAGACAAACGAAAGAAAAAAAAAGTCCAAAGAACACAATCTCCTTCGTTTTCAACCCCCCCCCCCCCGCCCCACCATAAACACACAAAGTCAACTGAAACCAAAAATCAAAGCAATCCTCTTCCCCATAAAAACACATCCCACCCCATCCCCCAAAAGGAGAACAAATCAAATAAACGGAACCCATACAGAAACATAAAATACTAACGACCCCACCTTCCCTTGATCTGACCCCCCCCCCGAAGGAATAAATAAGCCTAATAAAGGAGAACGTATTATTGACCAAGCTGAAAACACAAGAAGGAGAGGCTCAGAGCAGATACTGACGAAAGAGCCGGAAGTCGATGAGTAAGAGTTCACAACAATTCTAAAATCAAAGAGGAAACACATATAGTCAGGGAACAGATAAATAAATGCCGCATAATATATAATATATATATATATATATATACATACATATATATATATATATATATATATATATATATATACAATTTAAAAATAAATAAATGCCAAATAATATATTTATATATATATATATATATATATATATATATATATATATATATATATATATATACAATTTAAAAATAAATAAATGCCAAATAATATATATATATATATATATATAATACACAATTTAAAAAAAAGCTTTTTGGACCTCATTCTCTTTTTAAAATCGCTCGTATTATGTATACATCATTCTAAAAAGAAAAAAAGAGATATAAAAGGAGAAAGCTAAAAGCCAAGCAAAACATCCCAAAGATTATATTATTATGTTGAATGGAGGGATAAAATGGAAGAATGGAAACAATATGGGTAGGGTGTCGGTGGGTTCGGAGTGGAGGAATTTCGGAACAATAATTGACATTTTCATAGCTTTGAAGTCGCACTGGACATCGTAACATCATTTTGAAACAGGACTCATGGCCCAAATGAAATGGTATGGGTTTAACGCCCTTATCAACACTGATAGGTTATCTTAGAGGCGGCACATATCTCTGTGAAGAAGGAAGTAGCAGGGCAGAAGATATTGGGCATGGTGGCATAAGTGATTCTGCGTGCTGATTACATAACCAGCTAGTGCACCCTGGGCTTATTTGACACCCCTCCCCATCTCTTCAAACGAGCCATCGAAGGGAAAATCCCAATAATGAAGGTTATAACGGAAGAAAGAAAGAGAAAGAGAGAGAGAGAGAGAGAGAGAGAGAGAGAGAGAGAGAGAGAGAGAGAGAGAGAGAGAGAGAGAGAGAGAGAGAGAGAGAGGGAGGGTGGGGAGGGGGAGAGGAGGAGGAGAGGATATGAGTGGAATAGGATGAAGATCGTAATGACATCAAAGGAAGACACTCACACACACACACACACACACACACACACACACACATACACACACACACACACACACGCAAGCGCGCGTGCTCGCTCACACATACCGACACTCACACATACACATACGTACACACCCACACCCACATCACATTACACCCACACCCACTCAGCCACACACACACACACACACACA
>NW_004797653.1:196518-199512 GCF_000002075.1 Aplysia californica
TCTGTCTGTCTGTCTGTCTGTCTGTCTGTCTGTCTGTCTGTCTGTCTGTCTGTCTCTCTCTCTCTCTCTCTCTCTCTCTCTGTCTCTCTCTGTCTCTCTCTCTTTCTCTCTCTCTCTCGTCTAGAAATGTAATAGTTAACAAGGACGCAATTCTCGGGATTTCTGTACGCCACAGTAGAGACGCAATGACGCATGCGCCCTGTGATTAACAGACACACAATAATCCCCCCCCCCCCTTATTTCCTGGAAGGGTCATTGAGGTGACGGATTCAATGCCTTAAATATGAAATGGACCGCAGTATTGGCTGGGTTGTGAGAAAAGAGGTATTGGCTTTCTTTTCCCTAGCGAAATGCGGAATATGATTGTGGAGCATGATGAAATACTGGGAGTCACGAAAACACCTTTCTGATGGTCTATTATGTATGTTGATGATATATGTACATTGACTCTTTCCTCGGCAAGCTGGTCAAATGAACTAAGCCCGGCAAGCAATATGTTTTTATGAGAGAGAAAATAATGTTCCATTCTTTAGACATTTTTTTTCTATATTTTGTATCTTTTCTTGCTTTTTTTCACTATTCAGAATTTAAATTTCGACAAAAAATTTCTTGAGCGCATGCAACCAATAAAACAGAATGCAAAATTGATTGTGTTCGCTAAATTTTGGGATTAGTACGTCTGAATAGCTGGGCGATGTTTTTTAAAAAATCTCCTTGATAACTTGTTTTGAAATGTTTACATTATCTCTTTGAGTCGTTCTAATGTTTCTTACATATACGAAAGACTAGGTGGACCACTGGTGCTTATTTATCACACTCTGATGTTTTCTGTTTCCAAATGTTTGTCACACAAGCAGAGAACAAATTAGCCGAACAAAGATTATTTTGAAGAATACAAACGAATTTTCAAAGAATCGATTCGAGACACAGCAGATATCACTGCAAAGTAAAAAAAAACAATTGGCATAATAACAAGAACGTAGAACTGATAACGCAAATTTCATTCAGTGATATCATAATTTTAACATATCATTCGTTTTCCGAAAATCTAGACTCACAAAGTTTGGAGTTAGCTACATTAATATTTGATATTAGGTGTCGATTCTAGCAGCATATAATATTTTTGCTGGCTTGGCACAGTAGTCAAAGATCAAAGAACTAAGATGAAACCAGTAGCTCTTCCGCAGTTGAGCATGAATAAATTGTCTATAATGCTCACAACCTAAGAAAAAACAATCATAGTCAACGTTGAGATATAAAGGTGATGTATACTTGAGCGTGTTGTTTGCCAAATATTTTCCATTTTACAAATAACAAAATATTTTCCCTTTATGAGAACTACTTGTCACAGAGTTTGACCTTCGTAATGACTAACACATTATTCTGTACGATGTTATACTCACAGGAAAAGGAGCCCATAAAATACAATTATGTTTCAAATATATACACTATCGACACTAAACGAGGGTGGTCGACGGGTACTGTATCCTCGAAACTTATTATATGAGCTATTTGTGTTGCAAATATGTCTTGAAACTCAACTCAGACTTAAGCCAAGCTAACAATACCAACCTCTGTCGTAGCATTCATTAGTTTATGTCCCAATCTCGTCTCACTCGCTAAAATACACAGGAGCCAAAAACTTTAACGTTTGACTTGGTAACAACACTGCCCCCACCCTCCATCTTTTATTTAAAGCCCCTAACAAAGTAAAGCTCCCAACAAACCAAAACAGAAGTTATGTAAAATGATAATGCTTATGATATACAAATCACAGGAATAAAAACGGCAGGAAATGCTGCGAAGCGCATATATCATCTCCACTCCTCCCCTCCTTCTTCCATCCCCTCCTCCCCAACCCCCAAACTTTCCTTACCCAAAGAGAGTAACAAATACATTATGTTATCCAAATATTCCGTCAAGCTGAATGACCTAAGGAATAATGAGAACAATGAGAAGGAAAATAAAATATTAATGAATATAATGAAGTTAACAAAACAGAACTCCCAAAAAGCAATTTACACTGAATGTTGTAGCTTACGATGTTAGCACAGAAAAAGCAAGCTATATCTGATTATTTATTCTTTACGCTCTCTCTTTAGTGCTGAATGCAACCTTTCGCCCCTTTCAATGTCTGGGCGTGCGTGCATTTGCCTCATCGTGCAGTGAGTACATGTTATGAATATTTTATGGAGTGCTTTTAGAATGACAAAGGGAATCAACACTCAGTCGGCACCTTAGGATATTGAGTTAAGGAAAAGAGGAATGTTCTTTATTTAGGAGATTTTGACATCTGATGGCAAGATGATTAATAATTCGTATAAATGAGTAAAATAGACAGCATAATTATACAGCTTTATATCCCGTTAGGACACAGGTTCCGAGGGCTGTAATATCATGTAACGTGAACGAGTACATGAACACAAAAATACATTTGCTGCAATGAAAAAGAATGAACAGTATTCATGATCTACAAAAAACATTTTCAATTACTTACACATTTTTAGGTCAGCAAATGCAAAACACCTTTCACAAAATGGCTTGGAATTTAACGTCAGTATTCCTGATTTAGTGGTGTCAGTTGATGACCCCTATTGTCTTGATGGATGTATTGTATGCTCAAACATGTTTCCAAATATGGTGGTGCATTACTGGTCAAAGTTTATACCAATGTGAGGACGATATAATGATTCTCTTTTTTAAAGTGAAAAATTATTCATTTGCCCCTTTTTGATCTCGAAACTAATAATAAAAAATAAACTATACCCCACCCCCCAAATACTGGATTATGATATCGACGTAATTTTAGCATTTTGAAGAGAAATGTTCAACAGCGTACATCAATATGGAACAATCAAGGAAATCGTCAAAGAAGAAACGATTAATATAAATTGGAATAACTTCATGGTACACATATTCAAACACACACAAACACGTACACAGACAGACAGACAGACAGACAGACAGACAGACAGACAGACAGACAGACAGACA
>NW_004797653.1:199612-219554 GCF_000002075.1 Aplysia californica
TGCCCAAAAATTGACGAGAGCCTGATTCCACCACGCTGCCTCACAAATGAGGAGTAAGCCACACCAGATCACCCGCAAACCACCCATTGAGTAATACATACGTCTACACAGTAATGAAGAGGTTTACAAAAGATTAGTACAATAGTTTGCAATTTAAGATGCACAGATTTTTGTGTGGCACCCGGGGCTCCCCCGACGTTTCTAACATGTTGTTTCAACGATGAAGACCAGGGAATGCTATTGAGCTTTTTTTAGTAAGACTTTTACGGCACTTGCAACACAATTACGTCACATAAGTGCCGAAGATTAGATGCGTTTATAAGAGCAACAAAAAAAAACGAAAAAAGAAGAGAGGAGAGAAGAGATCACTTATGTGATCACTTATGAAGATTGGATGCGTTGTACACATAAGACTAACAAACATAAAAAAGAGAAGGGGAGAAAATAGAAGAGATCAGGGCGGCAGATGTTTAATATGAAAGAAGTCATGAGCAAGCCACACCAGAGCACCCGCCAACCACCCGTGAAGAAGGAGCTGTTTTATCGTTATTCAAAACGGAAAACGCAATAATGTTTTCAATTAGTTGTGTAGAGGCCATCACTTGTTTTTTTTTATTGTTCACGGCCCTGGGGCTGATCACCGGCGTCCGACCTTATTACTGAGGAGACTTTACTTCTTCTTTATACCTTTTATACCTTTTCCTCCCTCGCTCCTCCTCTTTCTCTGCCTGCCAGGGTATCTGTTTGTTCACGTCAATTGCGTGGTCGGTCGTTACACTTTCAGGGGTGGTATAAGTCTATTGGTATATTTGCATGCCTAGTTGTAGAAAGTAACACACTACTGTGTTTAACTACACATGCGAGAATTTTATTGGAATTTTTGTGCTGTTCATGTCTGTCCAAACTTAAGGATTACTTCTCAAATGCATGAATCATCGTTTTGTCTATGTCCTTCTACGTCAGTAAATTGAGCGGTCGGTCGTTACACTGTAAGTGATGGTACAAAATCTATTAGTATAATGCATGCCTAGTTATAGAAACTAACACACTATTGTGTTTAGCCACAACTGCAAGCATTTTGTAAGATTTTAAAAACTTGAATAGATTTTGATAGAGTTTAGTATAGCACAGAAGATATTAAAAAGCTAGCACACATGGATAGAGACAATAATTTGTCCGTTGTTACAGCTAGACATGCACAAAAACGAAAAGGTTTCAACCATTACTTACATTTGTAACGACCAACCGCACAAGTTACTCAAAATATGGAAGGACAAAGAAATGCTGATGCTCCCATTTTGTCAAAACTCATAGCGTTGGATAGAGTTTATTATTGCATAGGAGCTATTAAAAAGCTAGTTCATGTGGATAAACACAATGTTGTGTTTGTTGTTGCAACAAAATAGCATGAGGTCAAAGAAACTTCCAGATGTTAAAAATATTTCTAGACTTTTAGCCGTGGAACAAAGGACATAAAATGCTAACAGCTATTGTAAAAACATAATAATGTGTAAGGTTTAATAACTAGGGATACACAAAATCTAATGAATTATTACCATTGCTGAGAGTATAACGACTGATTGCATAAGTTACTCAGAAAGGTGGACAAAGAAATAAAGGAGCTTCCACCCTTTCAGAAGACATATTGACTTGGATAGAGTATAGTTATGCAAAGAAGCTATCGAAAATCTAGTACGTGTTGTAAAACACAATACTGTGTCCTTTATTACAACTAGGCATGAAAAATAACTAATAGATTATACCCATTTCTGAAAGCTTAGCAACAGACTGCACGAACTGAAATAGCATGAGGACAAAGAATTAAAGTTACTTCTGGCTTTTAAGAACATATCTGGGCTTGAATAGAGTTAAGCCGTCCAAACAAGGCTATAACATTCTAGCACCTGCGATAAAGCATGATAATATGTTGGTTATTATAACTAGGCAAGCACAAAAATAACTAGATTATAACCAAAACTGTGACTTAAACGACCGATCGCATAGGTTGCTTAAAAAGTAGGAGGACAAAAAACAAAAATGCTTCTTGCTTTTCTGAATACATCTACACTTGCATAAAGTTAAGCCGTGCAAGGAAGCCAATAAAAAGTTAGCACCAGTGGGAAATACAGAAATGTGTTTGTTGTCTAAACTAGGCATGCATAAAAGTTATTAGAGTATAACCATTACCGAGAGTGTAACGACCGACCGCACATGTTACCTACAAAAATAGGAGGTCAAATCAGTACAGATGCTTCCAAATTCTTTTTTACACTTATAGACTTTGATTGATAGAGTTTAATTGTGCGAAGGAACTATAAAAAAGCTAGCACCTATGTTAAAACACAACAATGTGTTCGGTCTTTCAACTAAGCATGCACAAAAAGTAATTGATTATAACTATTACTGACTGTGTGATGCCTGACCGCACAATTTACTGATCTAGCAGGCTTACAAAGAGATAAAACTTGGATAGTGTGTAGGGATATGTGTGTGTGTGTGTGTGTGTGTGTGTGTGTGTGTGTGTGTGTGTGTGTGTGTGTGTGTGTGTGTGCGTGTATGTCATTACCATTCCTCAGCAACCTTCTATTTGTGGGGATAAAAAATAATATCTTATCCTCACTACGAATTAGAAAGGCATGACATGCTGTACGAACGCTGAATCTTGAACATCACCAAGCTTTTGAGAACTGTCTTTGCACTTTTACAGTCTATCCGCATATATGATATAATGTACATATTTTTCTTTTCCCAAACAAAGATATGAATTCGATCTCCAGAGGAAGGGAGGGAATTTTACGGAGTGACTTCTCCTAAGATGTTATTATACCGTCTGAGTTGGCCCGGACAGAAATAGTGGAAGCAGCGAAATTTTATAAAGATTCAAACATTATCATTGTGGGCACAAAGTACCAACAATGTGGACACAGTAAAATAGGCCTGTATATTTTTTTTTCTGATGTGGAATTTGTCCTGACCTGGCTAAAAAACCAAATATGACAAGAAACAATTACAGATGAAAGAACGGCACGTTTCTCTGGGGTTATTGTAAAAGTCGCATAGGAAGATACTACAAGAGTTGAAGGTGATAAACATGCTCACACATAAGACTGTGATCTTTAGATGAGTTCCATTCCACCAACCTTTTTGCCTTTGTTGGAAGATAACTTATTGAGTTTACAACGAAAGCTTCCTTTCCGTGTATGAAACAAATCAGATGACGTGTTTCGTTTTCAACTTTAACATTCTATAAGGATTTCCATCGGCAAGACTGATGGGTCGTGAAAACGTTAATGTACCACACAGTGTATTTGCGTCAATCTGAATAACTTACAAAATCCCATCAAACAGCAGATCTGACTTAGATGTAGAAGGTCTTGGTTTGTCTCTCATTATCTGTTTGGACACTTTCAAAGAATCCATATTATTTCATAGTCTTTTTTTTATATCCATCTGTATTCACGGTCTAAAGTAAGTAGACAAAAACACAAATTTGAAAGATTATCAATGGACCATAAATATAGTGTAGTTTTTTCTGTGCTTTGATATATCACTCAACCATCAATACTATTACGGTGAATCCATCATATTATTGGGTTTAAAACCCCCCAGAAAACCAACATATAACCCCCTCCCCCCACCACACACAATGCAATTTAAAAAAAGATATCTCAGTATTAGCTCTTCGTTTACATTTTTTAAAGTATTGTTCTATGCAGCTCATATCCTGTGGCTTTTATTGATTTAGGAGAGCAATAGAAATAATTTGATCAAACCAAGTGGAATCACATCACTGCTATATAAATATTGCAAGAGCTTCATCGCTCTTTCAGTTCTTGATTTTTCTTGAGTGAGAATCATTTCTACTGGAATATTATCGTCGTCTGCACGCCTGTGTAAGATGTCTCAAATGTATTCTTTTGTTTTCAGTTAAGGCCAGTCTGAGGATCAAGTAAGTATCAGAACATTGTTTCGTTGCAGTTAGTCTATGTTGAGACGGGCTGTAAGGGTCTTACGTTATCCGGCAGGAAAATTGTCCTTTGTCTTTGGAGGAATGGAACGACGCAAGGTTTCGGATTGTTGTTATTGTAGCCTTGAGGAGTTGAATTCCCCTGCTTCGTCGTGATCTGGTGCCTCTAATGATATGAAAATTTGTGCAAATCGTTCATTTTGCCGTCTGCATACTCGTAGCCGTCAGTCGCGGCGATTTATCGCTGAAGAGGAGGTTTTTAGCTGTGGTAACCTCAATTGGCAATGCTGGATTATTACTCATCAATGCCTTTGTTGGTAGGGACAATTATTTGCATTTTTTGTCTGAAAAACCGCTGAAGTAGTCGTTATGCCCAGAAACTGTCTACATGAAGACGATTTCGAACAGTTTGCCTATACCAAGAACCGGGCCACTCTCGGTGTAGCCGGGGTGATTGCGGAGGATAACCCGAAGAAATCCAACAAATAAAGCTGTCGAAATATAACGATCTTGAGCATGAGTTGTTGCCCTTGGCCTCCAGGCTTTCTTTGGGTGGTCTGGAGTTGAATTTTGTCTGTTGATATCGACCCAGACGTTGGCTGTATGCTGGCTGGTACACATTCAAGGCAGCGACTACGATTTCTGTGATTGGCCTGCTTCAAGGCAACCTGTTTCATGCTCTCTCTGCTGCGGTGAAAGTCGTGATACGGTACTGCTACATAAAAACAAAAATGAATTTTACGACTCAAGTCAATCGCCATTTATAACTCTATGTTGTGTTCACTCGCAAGAAAAAATTCACTTGATATAATCAAGGAATATTTATAAATCAAAACTCAAAAAATTAGTTGCTTCATTCCAGCTCATTAAAATGTAATCACGCGTGTCATGGAAAGGGAAACAATCAGGCACGCCATCTGATAATATCTCATATTAAAGGCTTACACTCATACAAACAGAAAATTAGGATTTTTTTCAAAGTGGAAGTTATGACTAATTCCGGCTACAACCATGCATTTCTTTTATAAATCTATTTGGAACCCCCCTCCCCTAAACCAAAAGAAAACAAAAAAAACAAACAACAAAAAGCAACAAATCCTACCCCCACCCCCCCAACAAAAACAAAACCGTTCTGATGCTTGTTATAACAGTTTCATCAAATATAATACCAACATCTCTTTCAAGGGTCTCCCGCCCCGACCCCAAACATCTTAACGTATTATTGTTGTACCTCTGTTTTCGTTGAGCTTTCTATTCTCCATCTAATATTTAAAAAAGGCACTGCGTCATTTAATCTGACCAGTGTTGTTTGCTTTCTAATTTGCTTTTTTGATGAACGTGCCCCGACATCCCAAGGGACAGTTTTAAAAGACTTGTATATTGATTTTTTATTAAAGTGTGGAGTTGGATAATGGTCGGAAGTCAAGTCCTGTCCATAACGGTCTCTACCGAGTCGGGAGGTGGGAGCTGGATCATCAACTCTCTAAATGCTTTTATCTGAGAACAATCTGTAGTGTCTACTTCACTCTTCATTGTCACCGATCCCATAATCCACGAGGATCGTAGGGGCGCTGTATGACAGAGAGCCCCGTGAGGCGTCTCTACTTTTTACTGTTTTTGCGAGCGCCTGAGTTTGGGTGAAAGATTATACTGGCCACTCAGCAATGTTGTCGGCCCCTCTCTTCCTTTGCCTCCCCCCTCCTTCTCCTCTCCTGCACAGTTCCCTGTAGAATGGCCTTGGATAGGCCACACAATCTTGTTACATGGCCATACCATTTCAGTTTTCTTCACTTCACTATGGACAGTAAGTCTAAATAATGGCTCTTGTTTTACTCTACTACACAGTTCCTCATTTGTGATGTGGTCAGTGTATGAGATGCCAAAGAGTCGTCTAAGGCATCTCCTTTCGGCTGCTTGGATCTTCCTCTAAAGCTCTGCCCTCAAGGTCTTAACTACTACTTGGGAAATTAGGGCAGTGTTTTGTCATTATCTTCTGCCGCGTTATGTACAGTTTTCCCCACTAGTTTTTGTCATTCCAGTGATTACCCACAAGGCAGTTTGGGGGTGGTTGTGGGGGTGGGGTGGGGGTGAGGGTGAGGGTGGTTGCTTTACCTTAAAGTAGTCCCTGGGTTGAGCATCTGCGCTTATTTTCGTAAACTAAATCCACGATGGCAACAACATTCTCACCAACTCTACATGAACAACTTCCATTGGTTTGCAAATAGATAGCTGCTAACTTCCGTATTATTTGGAAACCCTTCCCCTATCTAGCACCTGGGAATGCACTGGGTACTCGGTAGGATATAGGGACCAATAATATATTTTTAGTATCATTCAGAATACATCTTGTAACCATCATGCATGCTGACTTCACAGCTGCCTTAATAGATCGACTCAAAATTAATCAAGTAAATACTTAGACATCATGTATCCGTCTAGAAATAACTGTATTGCGCCACCAGTGAAAGACATTGTTATAAAAATGTATAATGCAAAGAAATCGAAACTTTCAAGAGACAAAAACTGAGAAGATTTTAAAAAATGTGATTTTGTCATTAGGTTGATGAGGAGACGATGCATTGTTAATGCACCTGACAAGGTACTAAATTTAGAATTTGAATCTTTTTTGGCAAAGTTAAAAAAAATCTGCAGTGAAGCCCCAGTTGAGACCTCTCTTCATAAAAGGAGCTAGACATCGTCTTTTACTCTAATTGACGTCAATGCTACCTCTACATTGGCTCTACAGAGAGTGAAGACCCCGGGTTTATGTAGCAGGGTCCGGGTGGCAACCTTAACTACACTTTAGCTAAACTTGCATTCTGAATGCCGGCAGCCGGTAATGTTATATCATTGTTTTTGTAGCAATTTTGCAGCCTTACATAAAGCAGCTGAATGAGTTTAGAAAAATGGACATTAAAAACTGGCGCAATGCTTTTTAAATTAATGTTTGATTTTGTATAAAAAAGAGTTGTCCCCTAAGTCATACTTATTCCTGTAATACTATTGTAGTTCATAAAGGGAAAATGCCCGTGTCCGTGGTTCATTTCCGTTGTGGAGAGAATTTGTTGCATTTATCTACATCTTTCTGCTGAGACATTGTATCTCTATCGTCCCGAAGTGGCCCTGACAGGCAGGGTCGAAGAAGCCCGCCTCCTGAGTGATCTAAATTATGTCGATGTGGGAGTAAACCACTACCATTATCCCTTGAGGTTCTGGCCAAACGTCTCATTGCACCGCCAGTTGTAACGAGCCATCGATCACGACAGGGGTTCAGGGGGTTGGCCAGATCAACTGTAGCAAGGAACAGAAGCTTTGTGGCCACATTAGAGTTTTGTATCTGGAAAACTCTGAGTTTTTGTCATCATCATCATCATCATCATCATCATCATCATCATCATCATCATCATCATCATCATCATCATCATCATCATCATCATCATCATCCTTGTAAGCAGCAGAGAATAAAAAAGGGTTAAGACTTGAAGAATTTTCAAAAATATTTTCTATATGCTCAATGTATATCAATGATGATGATGAATTTTTTGGTTTCCTTAACGGGCCTGGCGGACTCCACGAAGAAGTCTTCCAGCGAGAGCGAGTCTCTTTTCGGCTCCATTGTCAATAATATGCTTAACGGCACCTCCACTCTTCCAAATAACTCCATTCAAATTGCCATTGTTTCTGGACATTCAAACATATGTTTGACATCCTCCTTTTCATGGCCGCATCTTCGTCTACGTGGGCTGAGCTCTTCATTTACAACGTTTTTATACCATCTCAAGCTCCAATGATGTTCCGACCGCAGTCTCGCTAGCTCAACCTGGTCCCAGCGACATGTGATATTTTGTTCCCGCTTATTGGAGTACCCAGAATACACATCTTCCAGGTGCTGGTACTTAGCTCTGCATGGTGGATCTCTGATTTCCCTCTAGATCATTGGAAAGACTCCTCTGTATGTTGTTGGTAGTCTGTCTCCTTCAATCTTTCTGGCTTCATAAGCAGCTTGGTCTGCTGCCTCATTTGCTTCGATTCCAACATGGCTTGGAATCCACAGGATTTTTATTGTGGCTGTGGCTTCATCATCATCCATCCATCCATCCATCCATCCATCCATCCATCCATCCATCCATCCATCCATCCATCCATCCATCCATCCATCCATCCATCCACCCATCCACCATGTTATGAATGCTCCCGATCTACAAAGAAACAGGTAATTGCAGATATGAATCAGACAATAATAATTATGAAATTTGAATATCACCCTTCGTCTCTGCCATCTATCATTCCCAGCTTCTGCGTTTGAGTGTGACCCACAAACTGATGCGACACCGATCGCAGAAGAGGGTGGTTGGTGGTCGGCGCACGATACGTACCCTTCAGTAATGGTGGATATTATGGTGGCAGTGTCAGAGCTACGGGTTGTGGTTACTACAAACAATGACAATGACAATGACAATGACAATCTTTATTCATCTCGCAGGGAGAAATTTGTCTTGGTCGTTAACAATGGCAGTAGACGTTACAAAGGTTAGACTTAAAGGTGCACTCACGCAAACGCACAACAAGACAGGACATTATGCCAAGTAAATACATGTCTCACGGGCTGGGACAACCCGCTCCGTAACACATTCATTCTCTCTCTCTCTCTCTCTCTCTCTCTGCTTCATTTGTAGCACTGTGTGTTCAGTACGATTGATGTGCTGTCAAAATCCCGGATCTAAGACCGTTGCTTTCATTACGTCTGAGCGTGAGAGGATGACAAAAAGGTCCTCGGAGTGACGTAGAACGAAACAAATCAATTAACAGTGGAAATTGGGTTGGACGTGAGTTCAATTGTGGGAGAGGGAAATACATTTCTTAGGATATAATCATGTTATATCCGGTTGTTGATACTTTGATTAGTAGGGTTTTTTTTACCCTTTCTTTGCGTTTTTGAAAATCACACGCAGCGATGGGAGTTACATAAAAGAGAAGCATCAACAAGTGTTTCTTTTATCATCACCACCACCATCAGCATTATCAGCATCAGCATCGTCAGTTTCATCCACATCGTTGTTGTTATCACGAATAGAAAAGGCAACAAAAAGTAGATGGGCACTTCTGTATATTTTATTTGAAGTTGTATGGTATGGCATAATAAATATAAAAATCATTTGGGCTACTTCCCGAATGTGATAATACAATAACACCACCATGTTTCACAACAGCCATTATTTATGGCAACAACAATAACAACACTAGCAACACCAATTGAAAAAAATAGTAAAGATAATAAATTATAATAAATAGCATTTGAATAGCACATACCATGTTCTATGCACTTCATATTGTATTATTGCCCCAACAGATCATTGGACACTCCGAAACATTTCCAGCTTCCCGGGAAATATGCAGTGCAAGTAGCCGATTAAGCGCTCAAACACTAACAAACTAACAAAGTGACAAGATCTTTCGCTGTCTATAGCTGGGTACCCATTCCGCCTGGGTGAAGTGAGGAAAAATTCGTGTAAAGTGCCTTTCCCAGGGACACAATGTCGGACCTCTGACGAGATTTGAATCCACAACCTTACGGTTGAGAGTCCGAGAGCCTAACCACTAGGCCATGGACACCACAAACAGCTGCACTAACAAAACAACAAAGGCAGCAGCAGCAAACCATCAATGAATGCAACAAGAAATGGAATGTTAAATATTGGTAACGTTTTTACTGTCAACTAATCCATCAAGCATCCAACAGAGCGTTACTTTTGCATTCCTAGAACAGACACGGAGATGTTCAAAGCTTGTGCGTATCTCGATGATTTGGAGGTAGGGTGTATGTATAGCGGTTTCGTGGGGGGGGGGGGGGGGGGGTATCGTTTCAGTGAACTGCGCTGAGAAAATGTTCTGCTTTTAGCCCAGATCGGGTTTATGCAAAGAAAATAAATGAAACGTGTACGAAGTGTTATTGGAAAATGACAGCAGCTGCAACACGAACAATGTCCATTGTGAAGCAGCGAGGAGCCCCAAGATCTGGAGCACTGGCTGCAGAGATGCCCCGCTACGAAGACCTCGCGGTGGCATCTCTATGGGGAAGAGTCAGGGAGGTTGGACTGCTTCATCCGCTACCCAAGAGAGGCGGTGGCTCTGGCGAAGAGCACGCTCTTTGGGGCTTCAAACAATTCACACACACACACACATCCACACACACACACACACACACACACACACACACACACACACACACACACACAAACACCCACACATACACACACACGCACACACACACAATAAAAAAACAGCAGTTCCAAAACTGCTTTAAATGTAAATACTTTGCGCACCCGTCAAAACAATCTAAATAATTTAGGACGCAAATTTTGACCTTGCCTGCCAGGGCCAACCTGGGTTGAGAGAGCCACAACGTCCTTTTTCGAACTTAGACAAACTCAAATCTCACGCGTACGAAGATGAAGCGCTCTACCGTTACGCCACAGACGCCGGTCTACCACTACTACAACCATCATCATTGTTTACAACAAAGAGTAGGAGGGAGAGTCTTGCTTGATTTACAGACATAAAAATATAAATAAAATGATACAAATTTGTTTTTATTGAATTGGCTCGATGATTTGCCACGTAGGCTTACTAAGGAGAAACTGAGAATCATCATCATCATCATCATCATCATCATCATCATCATCATCATCATCATCATCAGTTACAACAACAATAACAACGACAACAACATCACAACGACGAGAACGACGACTGAGACAAACGGCACCTCCACCAACGATTATAGCAGAGTACCAAATTAGAACAATTAACAAGCAATAGTTTATGGTCATTGCAGCCGACGAGATGAGATAAACTAACGGGTAAGAAAGGTAATAATTCTTTTTTTATTTCTTATATTAAGTGGTTGGAGAAAGATTTTAAAAAGTAGGCAGTGTCTGGGTTATAAATCTTATACCCCAAGCCATAAATAACAATCCCAAGAGAAAATACAACGTCAGAGAAATAGAAGGAGACAATGGTGGCCCCCACGAGGCGTTGAGCGTAAGCAGCTGCTCCCATATCCAACTAGCCATCACCAGATGCTCTCGACAGAATTGATTTGGAATCCATAAATCAGACAAGAACTCCCTGTAATTAATGTGGCAACGAGCCTAGGAAAGGATGAGGATGGAAGGAAGGGAAATGTCGGGGTTTTTTGGGGTCGGGGGAGAGGGGAGGGGGTGTTAATAAGGAGGAAAAAAAGAGGGTGCGGGGGTGACGTTGTAACAAGGAGGAAAAAGAGGGGGGGGGGGGGTAGTTTAAAAGAATACAATAACAATGGCTCATTTTTACCGGGCAATGTTACAAATTCCGGGTCCCATTTCTTTCTTGTGAGGTATATATGCGTTGCTTGTCGCGAAAACTTCAAGCAATATTTTGCACCACCTTCGCATAACAGCTTCAATTTTTACATTGTAGTTGTATTGATTATTTTTCAAGTGTTATTTAAACTTCAGAAGAAGGGAAAAATGATGACACAAGGTCTGGATTTGATTATAATCATGTGATCTGAGTCCCGACATGCCTTTGCAAACGCTTTTAGATAATAAATCATTAATTATTATTAATGGTGCCGGGTTTATTTTGTTTGTGCACTCGTAACTGATGTTATTGGATTAGTTCCACAACCAAATATTTATAATTGGCCTACTGGTTGGGAGTTTATCACTCTCGCTTAAAGCCAAAGGGGGTGGGGGTATGATTTAATAGGTATGAGATTTATGCAATAATATCATAACTGCAGGGACTATTGAAAAATAGGAACATTGAAAATGTGCCCCGCCAGCTCAAAGTCAGTACATGTACAATAACACCTTGCATTTGATGAAATAACCGTGTTCGTTAAATCTGAAGAAAAAAATAAAGATAGCTCAGATAAGGAAAACAAGTTAAGAGTTGAAGGGAAAAAGATGCAGAAGAGGAGCATGGTAAAAAAAAAAAAGATAAGATGATACAAGATATTTCATTTTCTCAAAGGGAATTATATTTTTCTTTGCTATACAGTACCGTACAAAAAAAACCACAAACAGGTTTGCATAGAAATTAAATTATGTAATTATGCACTCATTAAAATTCGATGTGAAAAGAAAAGTAAACCTGACAATAATGTACGTATAACATCAGGTGCATCACTTAATCAACCTCATTCAGGGATTTATAAAAGATCTCCAAGAGACATGTATATTCAAAACAGCAATACACATTGATGGTTATTCAGACAGTAGTCTTATGCTAGATGGTAAGAAACTAATTGTATCTTTCTTTCTTTGCTCTTAGTGGTAAGTATCTGCCACTGTGTGATATTACAATTTGTGTGGAAAAACACAAGTAGGTGGACTATCCAACCACTGAACACAGCCCCAACAGAGCAACAACAGGCGCTGTTAGTTGGAGATCCTATATATATATATATATATATATATATATATATATATATATATATATATATATATATTTAGTCTTCATAAAAAGTTAAGGAACAGTCAGGATAATAGGCAGTATTTTCCAAAAATCATTAAAAAAAGTAATCAGATTTATCTTGTAAAATTCGGTAGCAAGGCTAAGGGGTCAATAGTGAATACGGTAACCACTGTATGGGTGTCACGTGAGCGTCATGCGGCATGCATGGCGCGTGTGAAAATCTGCAATTTCGGCCAAACTGGACCGAGTTTCAGACGTAAGTGAGCGATGCATGGGGCTTTCTGCATGGCAAAAAACGAGATGCTCGTGGAAGAATGCACCTCTGGCTACGAACTGCGGTAACGTTTCTGCCTACATAAGCCGCCGTTTCAGCTCTTTTACAGTATTGCCGCGCAAAGCCACATCCAACCACGACAAAAGTTGAACAACTTCATCAGGACACGAGCAATTGCCTGGCTGCAGGATAGAGTTGGCGTACGCGATGTGTCTGGCAGATTTCAGGTATCACAGTGGTTCGCGGTGACAGGAAGAGTCCAGGAGCGGCGTCGCACGGGTCGCCCCCTACATCCAACGCAAGGCCATACAGCAGCGGACTAGCCCTGCCAGCGTCATCAGGCGACGTCTGCAAGCTGCCACCTACACCAAAATCAGTTCGCAGACAATACATAATCGCCTTCATGATGTCAACCTTCGTGCGAGTCGTCCAATCAAAAAACCTAAGCTGACCCAGAACCAGCGAGCCAGGCGTCAAATCTGGTGCATCGCGCAGCAGAGGTGGACACGTGCCGAGTGGACAGAGGTCCTGTTCACTGATGAATCTCGGTTCTGTCTGACACCCAGTGATGGCCGAACCCGCTTATGGAGACGTCCACTGGAGCAGTTTGCTGCCAATGCAGTTCAAGAAGTGGTCCCGTTTACAGGCGGCTCCATTATTGTTTTGTTGGGGGATCATCAGGCATCACAGAATCCCCATTTACGATGTTGGCGGTCTCCTTACAAGACAGCAGTATCTGCAGGAGATCCTTCGACCTCTGGTAATCCTGGTGCTGCAGCAGACTGGGCCTGTTGCTGTCCTTCCGGACAACAGCGCCACGCCGCACAGGTCCAGGGCCGGCAACGCCTTCGTGCAGCAGGCGAGGATTACCCGCATGGTTTGGCCAGCCAACAGACTTACAGTCCAGACCTCAATCCTGTTGAACAGTTGTTGGCTGAGCTTGGTCGGAGAGTTCAAGAGAACCTCCCTTTGCCCTCCAACCAACAGGAGCTGCTTGAATGGCTGCAGCAAGAATAGAACAACAATCCCCAGACCTTTTTGGCACGCCTGATCAACTCTATGCGCCAGGGGTAGCTTGACTGCCTTGCCATGAATGGTGGGCACACGCGCTTCTGACAATTCCATTGACATTCACGAACTTAGACTGGTTGCTTTCTTTGATATTGCTGAGACCTTTCGAGACTTTTTATTTGGTGATTTTCGATTTTGAGGGTGTGTCCCATTTGAGCGCTCGGAATTACACATTTCTTTTTCGATTGTAACAAAATTTCTTTTTTGCACTTATGGATTGATGAATTAAATGTATGTCAAAGAAGTAATTTTTTAATTTGCTGTTTTTTTGTGTGCCTTTTTGCAAGTGGTCCTTAACTTTTTTGTAAAGACAGATATCTCTATCTCTACATTATTATGTTTGTGAAAGTTCGTCACTTGGTCGCCTAAAACTTCCGAACCATTTAACTTTCGAATTTGACAAAATTAATGGTGTGGTTCAGAATCATTTAAAGGGAGCACAGTTTCATTTAGAAGCCTGAAGTCACTGTAGCTTAATTTTAATTTTTTCATTAGTTTTGCTTAGAACTAATCTTGGGAAAGTCCGTCTTCTAAGACGCCATTGTAAACAAGTGAGGTTGCAGTTCACTAGCCGTGCACCTGTACTGATTCCACACCTTTGAAATTATGGAGTGTACAATCACGAAAGCGGAACAGAGAATCAATCTATACATCTGTTATATGTATATGTTTGGCAACTTGGAAACGCATGTGTCACTTTTCTCTCGATAATTTTTTGCTCCATTCCAGTAGAGTATAAATACAGTAGGCCAATGACTTTCAGTTGAAGTTAATGCGCCGACTATTCCTTTTATTGAAAGGGGGCCCAGCTAGCATATCATTATATTTGTGAAAGTCCGTCACTTTGGCTGCCTAAAACTTCCAAACCCCTTAACTTTTGAATTTGACAAAATTAAAGTTGGTTCAGAATCATTTAAAGGGTGCACAGTTTTATTGAGGAGCCTGAAGTCACTGTAGTTCAATTTTCAGTTTTTCATTAGTTTCGTTTAGAGCTATTCTTGGGAAAGTCCCTCTTCTAAAACGACATTGTAAACAAGTGAGGTTTCCGTTCACTAGCTGTGCGCACTTACTCCTCACCTTTGAAATTCTGGAGTGTACAACAACGAAAGCGGAATAGTAAATTAATCTGTACATCTATTATATATTTGGCAACTTGGAAACACATGTGTCACATTTCCCATAAAACTACGACAGCTACAGAGTTGAAAGTTGGCAAGTATCTGCGACAAAATAGGTAGGTCTCCATGACGGAGCCCGATTGTTTTTATTTATTCATTTCCTGAATTTAGACAAATATATTTGACAAAAAGTTCCCGCCCTTCTTTGGCCTTTGCGATTATTCCACTGAGAAACGAAACAAATCTGCGTAGCGTTGCTGTCCTGCAGAGCGGAAATGGTCGGAAGTGATATTTTGCGAGGCGCTTTTGGTTTTGAGAATATATATATCTAAATCTTCCAATATTTTGTATTTCTCTAGATTTATTGCTCCATTCCAGTAGAGTACATATTGTCGGTCAATGGCTGTTAGTTGATGTTAACCCACCGATCTTTCCTTTCATCTAAAGGGGGCCTAGCTAGTATAATATATATATAATATAATATATATATATATATATATATATATATATATATATATATATATATATATATATATATATAAACTGCACATGGTCATATGACCGCTCTGGACTCATTATACTTTTTCAATTTGTAGAAAATTTTGAATTTTGCCCGGGTGGCAGCCGAAGCTTACTCTTATCGATTTTAGACCACCAAATGATCTTTAACGTGCGCAACGTGTCCACGGGCCCTCCGAGATTTTTCGCCTCTGTCCGAGAAGGCTAGGTGTAGACCCTTCCTACCAGCAGATCTGGGGTGTGGCTGAAAGACAGCAGTACTGTTCATTGTTCATTTTTTCAGGAAGCAACATCCCTGCATTCCGAACATATCCATTGATGCTCAGTTGCTTTCTCCAAAATGTGCCGAGGATCTTTCCACTGATTGTGCCAGTGCATATCTGGTTGAACGTTCTTTTGTTCTTTCCTGCACGGACACCAGATTTTCTGCTTCCTTTTTATATTCCCCAAAGTATCATTCTCTCCACAGCAGTACTGGCCTCTGCCTCCCTATCTTCCTCCTCAATCAGCTGGTGAGAGAAACATTTCAGGATCTCGACCCTATCTGGTTGAACCGTGCTGTCAACTGAGGTGGCCTCACCAGCCAATCTGTCGGCTTTTTCATTTCCCTCAACGCCTGCATGGCCAGGGCAGAAAATCCATGTGAGCAATCGTATAGGCGTTGCTTCGATAAGTTGAATCCATTCTGTTCTCAGGAAACCTTTTTCGATCCTTCTGAGGGCACACATGGAACTAGTGATGAGAACAGCATGGGTTGTGAGGGGGCGACAGCAGTAAGAAGGAGCCAAGGAGTAGTTGTAGAAAGGCTGCAGAAAGAGTCAGGAGCCCAGAAGGGGGGGGGGGTGAAGGGGTGGGGACAGAAAGAGGAGACGAAAGCAGACAACAGAACATTGCAAGAGAGCAGGAAAGGAGATGAAAGGAGACAATTCTACAGAAGAATTTTTTTTTGGTCGCTACCCGGATTAGAACCCGGGACCTTTAAATGAGAGGCTAGCACCTTAACCTCTAGGCAACGAGAGCTCCCATAGATAGATATATAGATTAATAGATAGATAGACAGATAGGTAGATAGATAAATAAATAAATAGATAGATAGATAATAGATTGTTAGATAGACAGAACAGACCGACAGCGGAAATCTAAATGCTGGAAAGGTGAAGGAAACAAGGACGAATATAATATATAATACTTTTGAATCTAATAGCAGTCTGAAGCATGACAATAATGCAACGCACGAAACACAAAGCATGAGCTTAGAGCACCTGGTAATCGATCATCTGCGCAGGAAACACATTGTCATTTTGAAAACACACAATTACCAGTTCCATGCGAATTGTCTACAGCCGTAAAGAAGGAAGCTCCAGGCCATGCTTTCATGTGGATATTGATTTTCATAACTACTTTCCCCCTAACGTAATTTACTTCATTTTTGTTAGGTCACCCAGGTGCAAGTGAGTGCTCTGCTCATTGCTGTGGCCAGCAGCAACAACAAGTTTTATGATACATTACAGCCTGTTTTGATAATAACGTGTATAGTTATTGTGGGAGACGTGGGTGTAATTTCTGGATCATTATATTTTTCTTTGTACATATAGCTGGAACCCAAACTTTCATAAAGAGGATAGAAGATGTACGTGGGTGGTATTTCTGTCTGTTTCGTTTCTTTTCTGAATATCGCCGGAAAAATGCGTAAACGAATATGAATTTGTTGCTGAAAAATGTAAACAAACTTCTCTTGAATTTCTTGTGAGGACGAACTCTTAATAAGTGCAATTTTATTTTATTCAAAAGATCAATTATTTAATGTTACAATCATATCACAAAATAGGCTAAAGATTTTCTCTAGCATTTCGAGTTTTATTATTTGAAAAATAAGAATTCAGTTTGAAGTTCAGTCTAGAGAAAGCAGACAAACATTTAACTTATCATCATCATCCAGTGCCAGTTCTGCGACAGACATCGGCGACCATGGTTCTCCAATCATTCCTTCACTCGGATGCTCTTAAAAAAGCTACGTTTCCCTGATCTTTCCGTGTTATCTATTTGTTTAGGTTCCCTAAGTAGGTTGCTCTGGGCCTACCCCTGCCTCGTTTGCCTTCGATTTTGCCAGTGAGAGCAAAATGTTCAAGACCCTAATGTCTATTTTGGTGCCCCCCCCCCCCAACCCAACTGCATTTGTCGTTTTCGGATTGTTTTTAACAGTGAGCGTCCCACGCGGGCTTCTTCAAGTATTACCTCATTTGATTTCTTTTCCTTCCACGATACTCTTAGCAGTCTCCTAAGAAACCACATTTCTGTCCCTTCTATTTTATTTTCACTGTCTTTAGTGACTGTCCAGCATTCACAGCCTTATAGAAGGGTTGACCATACATAGCATTTCAGAACTTTCCTTTTGGTAGTCATTGAGATGTTTCTATTTTTCAGGATTAGGCTCATTTTATTGAAACTGGCCTTAGCCATTGAAATTCTCCTTTTTATTTCTGTGGAAGATTTGGCATCAGATGTTATCATATATCCTAGATATGTAAACTATTGGACTTGTTTGATCTTTTCATATTTGCTAATGAGATTAAAACTAAGATTTGCTGCTTTTTTGGATATTACCATGAATTCTGTTTTCTTTATATTCCACAATATTCCTTTACGTTCACTTTCTGTTACAACAGTATCTAGAAGAAATTGAAAGTCCCTTTCTGAGTCTGCTTTTAAAACTGTGTCATCGGCATACCTGAAGTTATTAATATTTTCTCTATTTCTTCTATGTTTCTAAGGATTGTTTCACTGTACATGTTTAAGAGGTCTGATGACATAACACATCCTTGCCTCGCTCCTCGCCTAATCTGCTTATATTCACTGTATTTTCCATTAATTCGTACAGTAGCGTTTTGGTCCCAGTACAAACTCCTGATAACTTTTAGATCTTTTCCATCAATATCTAGCTTTTCCAGTATTTTAAATAGCTCATCCTGTCTAGCTTTATCAAACGCTTTTGAATAATTTATGAAGCATAATACAGATTTTTCTGTACTTCAGTACATCTTTCCATTAACATTGTTAAGTTGAATATAGCATTTCTGGTGCCCTTGTCAGAAACAAAGCCGAATTGCGTTTTAGATATCTCTGGTCTAACACTTTTTCTCAATCTTCCCATCAGTACTAGCAGCAACTGTTTTGGTAAAATGACCCATAAGGCGAATGGCTCTATGGATATCACACTCAGCGACACCTGGTGTTTTAGGTAAAGCTATAAAAACTGACTTAATCATTATCTACTGGGATCTCTCCGCTGTCATAAATAGAATTAACGAGCTTTGTTGTTATTTCAGTGACTAGTTCTTCGAGCGCGACAATCACTTCAACTGGAACATTATCTGACCCTGTGGCTTTTCCGTACTTCCTTTTCCTAAAGGCAATTTGTATTTCTGCTTTCAGTATTGGTGGTCCATTTATTCCATTCTTTATTACCGGTTTTTCTCCTCTATCATCTTTGAAATGTTCTTCTGTGTATTCTGACCATCTGTTTAAGACATCCCCATTGTTCATTAAGATATCTCCTCCTTTTGATCTTATGCATCATATATTTGAGCATCCTTTTATCCCTCTTCTTAGATTTTGGAATGCATGTATTTGCGTCTTTGTTATGGTCACTCTCACAGTCTGCTCCTGGCAGTGATTTAGACGATTTAATTGCATTTCGAAAACGTTTCTCAATAAGTATGAAGTATCTGTGAACTGTTTTTTGGCCTTCTCAAAGTCTATTTGATTTCTATTTCTATCTCCAGGACTCTTCCAAGTGTATCGTATTCTTGGGTGATTTTCATACCAGGTGTTTGAGAATTGAACTTATAGGAAAAAATGAAGGCCTGTGTCCCGACCATGATTGGTCAAGGCAAACGCTTCATGGAAAACGCACAAGTTTATGGTAAACTTACTTTACAATAACAAGCTGCAGTGTGAAGTATCTGGTTTGAGAAGGCATAAAAACAGTTCAAAGACACTTGCCAAGTTTGCAAATTAAATGTGCACATTGAGCAGACCCTAAAATGTGGTAATGTCATGTGGTATGACTTCTTTTGCGGACTTGTCTGTATTTATATTCTGTAAGAGTTTTGGCTGTAGGGTATTATCACGCTTGTTAAATGCGAAATGGAGAAAACAAGTGATATAATATATTGTCATCAATCTTGCCATGACTTTGCTTTGGTGTAGACCCCGATTTGAAATACATTTTATTCAAGGGAAATGATCGGGAATAATGGCAGAGCTGAACTAAGAAACAAAGTTAATTCCCTTGTTCATGTAAACGGCTTCCCACACCCCTTCTCTCCCTTCCCCTTTTCCCTACCTCTCTGTCTGTCTGTTAGTCTGTCTGTCTGTTTGACAGGGTGTCTGTCTATCCCATCTCTCTTTCTTTCTCTTTCTCTGTCTGTCTCTCTGTCTGTCTGTCTGTCTGTCTGTCTGTCTGTCTGTCTGTCTGTCTATCTGTCTGTCTCCCGCCCTCCCCCTTCTGTCTGTCTCTCTCTCTCTCTCTCT
>NW_004797653.1:221687-231605 GCF_000002075.1 Aplysia californica
GAGAGAGAGAGAGAGAGAGTGAGAAAGAGAGAGAGAGAAAGAGAGAGAGAAAGAGAGAGAGAAAGAGAGAGAGCGAGAGAGAGCGAGAGAGGGCAAGAGAGAGAGAGAGCGAGAGAGGGGGGGGGCTGTTCTTATGTATCAAGCCCTGAAAGCACCATTTTCAGGAGGGAGAAAAACTGCTTCAATCTTTTAACAATTGAGGACTTGAGAACAACACCAAGGTCAAGTCACAATTAGATGATTTTAAGAAAATGAGCAAAAACCTCATTCGTGAAATAAATTCAAGTAAGTTTCGATTAGAGAGTTTAAATAGATTTTTTACAGACTGTTCCTGCATTGATTAAGAATAATTGGTTTTAGGAACAGAATAGCGCTTCGTCAGTGCTCCTCATAGACAGCACTTTGTCGCCGTTTTCGAATTATATGCAGAGCTCTATTTTTAGGTACAGTTGTACTTACATTGTGTTACTTTTTTCTTTCTTTCAACGTTTAGATTTCGATAAAATATTTCTGGAACACATGCAGCCAAAACTGCTATATTAAAAACAGATAAAGTTTGGTTTCAGTATAATATGGCTTAATGACATAATGCTCTCTGTTGTTCAAACAATTTGACAATTTCGTTATTAGACTGTGATTGCTATGTTATTTCCACGAATATCTATTTTCTCGCAAGACAACTATATATTTAAAGGAGTAAGGAGTGTATTTAACACAAACAAAAGAGACATATAACATTTTGACCTGAGCTCTTCTCATAGTAACTGTAATTATCTTGATTTATTTTAGGAGGCGGTTGTCCTATTATAAAGTCCATTTATTTTAGTTTTCGTGGTGGACATGTTCGCAACAAGATTTTTAAATAACAGTTCAGTACCTGCGATTTTTAAAAATTGATTCTTAAATGGCTTATTACCTATTGACTAAGTTGTAACTCTTATTAATACTGCATGCTATATGTTTACGCTACCCATGCTCCAAATTATCTAGCGTCACTTGTATCACTGTTGCTGTAATGTAATTGTACCCGACACCGTTTAGTTGATTTAAGAGGTGGGCTTCTTCGACCCTGCTTGTCAAGGTCAGGCCGGGCTGGAATGGAAACAACGTTCAAGCAGAAAGACAGAAATACGCTGTAAAATTCTCTCCACATGGAAATCGAATTCACATCATCTACGTAAGACGGCGCGGCCCCTTGCCCCAACACCAAAGACGCTGATTTACTGTAGCTGAGCAAACAATCCTTTATTGATGCGAGTATGATTCTGTTTTCAGTGAATGACGCACTTCCTATACAAATATAGATGATTGTTCTAAAAATACCGATGGTTGAAAAAATAACCCTATCCTAATATAATGACGTACTCAGACTCCACACGACAGCCTTGCACATCAACACAGACAGTCGGGACGATGCCGCCGTGTCCTCTGCAAGCTGCTGGAGTATGGCGAAGAAATTAAACGATCCTGACCACAGCTGAAAACCCCCCAGAGCCAGACGGAAATTATGCACCATCGGAGTCCCCCCCCCCCCACCTTTACTAGTCACACAAGGAGCCATGAGGAGTCCCTGCCCCCTCCAAAAAAAAGTACTGGACTTACCAGCCATAGATGCTGCGTTACGGAGGCACCAACACGACCTCACTATTGGCGCAACACCTGTGATTCTACTACTACTACTACTACTACTACTACTACTACTACTACTACTACTACTACTACTACTACTACTACTACTACTACTACTACTACTACTACTTTTGGAGGGGGTACTCTTTAACTATGCTCGCCTTTCCCATCAACAACACTCGTAGCCCTATATCCGCAGACGTGTCAAACATTCATCTGAACTTCCCTAGGGTGAGGTTGACATCTTTTCTCCGAACGTTCTCAGAAATGTGACCCCTTCTTTTTCTTGCTGACCTCTTGTCGATCCAAGAACTGGTCAAGCAAAATATAGGTCATCAAAACCCGCTAGAGTCCGGATCAATTGGACATAACACAATATTATTATGGGTGTTTAATAATACGATACCCTATTTACATCCATTATCCACATTTCATGCAGACAACCTGTGCTGGAAGACAGACTTCCATACATTGACGACACATGCATCAAAACTAACATACATGTCATTAAATAGGAAACATGATAGGGAAAAATAATTTCCTAAACCTCATATTATGAGTTTGGTTTTTGCGCCATGTTGTAAATAAGTTTAAATGCTGTTGAAATTAAGTGACCACCACTGTGAGCGGGACTAGGGGAATTCCGTTGACCATGCGTACGTGGCCCCGTGATTGTGGTCAGATTACAAGAAACGGGGCACTGGCGACTTTCGAACTAAAGTACTCCTTCACAACAGCCATGGTGTGTGTGTGTGTGTGTGTGTGTGTGTGTGTGTGTGTGTGTGTGTGTGTGTGTGAGAGAGAAAGAGAGAGAGTGTGTGTGTGCGTGCGTGGTGTGTGTGTGTGTGTGTGTGTGTGTGTGTGTGTGTGTGTGTGTGCGTGTGTGTGTGTGTGTGTACGAATGTGCACTAATAGTATCGACAAGACTTCATTTCTTTTCGCTTTGCGATTCCACTAAACGTTCCTTTCTCAGGAAAATGCTGTTTCAGTTTGGCTATTCCTTTCTATCCTCTGGCAATGCATGTGCTGTCGGAGGTACTGTCTGTACCTTGAGTTAAAGTTGTAGTAGATGAAGATATTGACGTTGGCGTTGAGAGTGGAGAATATGAACATGATGTCCACAAGGGTAGATAAGAGGTTCATAAAACGTGGCTGTTGGCCCAGATCGGGCACCACTCTCCTGGCGCTCACAAAAAGCATAGAGGGTAAGAGGAGAATGATGCAGGCCAAAGCGACCATAAACACCATGGTGACCACTCGGCTGTCCTTTCTGGACAAGGCTCTGCTGTTGTTTTTGTCTCCAGGTTCCGCGGAAGCTGCTCGTTGTCTGAACGCTGCTGAGGCCCGGAGGCGAACTGCCATAAGAGTAGCGCTGATAGTGATTGAGGCCAGACTCGCGTTGTGAAGGAAAAGTCTATGAAATGAGTTACTATACTTGATAATTTCTTCTCGATCATCTGAAAACCACAACATCAGAAGTGTTCTGTTTGTGGTGACGTCATATTGCTCTCGGATCCCTTGACTAAGCTGAACTGGGATGTACGACACGATGGTACCACACGTGATAGCTGTACATATGACAGCAGCTTTTCTGGTTGTGAAGAGAGTTTTGAACTTGAGAGGCCAGGTGATACACAGGCAGCGCTCTAACGACACGAACATCGTAAGGAAAAGGGACGTGTCTACAAACATCGCCCTTGTCCACGTAGAGAGGAAATACAAGTAATTATATAGGCCGTAAGAGCCAGGTATGTAAGAAGTGTCAGCTTTGGTGATGCTTGACAAGACATAGAAGAGAGTGGTAAGACAAAGGAGAAAATCAGAGGTGGCTAAGAACAAAACAGCCATAGTGACACAATCTGTAAGTCCAGTTTTGGTGAACACAATAACGTTCGTAATGTTAAAGAGAATTCCACTCACAGAAAGAAATGGCAGAGAAACGAATAGGAATGCAATGTCAATGTGCCACTTCATGTGATTGCTAATAATAAACTTGTTACTAGCCTCTGACATGTAGCCTCGTATGCCATGTGACTCAGAGTAGTTAGAAGACATCCTTGTTCAGCAATGACTCACAGAACCACTCTGTGTTCAGTTCTGAGATGATATTTTCCTTAAGTCGTTGAGTCGTTATTTCTCTCGTCACGTCAATGTTACCAAAGTTGTGGAATCTTTAGTATTTCGATGATGATCCCAGACTGTGGTAAATAAAATCAAAATCTCATGAAAAGATTGACAATGGAGTACGGGGACTATTTAAATCTTCGGTTGGAGAGGATGGTCGGAATTTTTACTCGCAGACTGTTTGAAGTCGTTTTACATGAATTATGCAGAACTATAGCGTATAAGAAGTTTAATGTAGGCTTAGAGTACTTGTATTATCAAGTGTGTGTCACGAAATAATGATGATCTTTCTTTTTAACAATAAATACGGAGTATATACTGAATGGTATACTTGTGAAAATGTTATAATACATGGTGTCGGGCTAACGAGATGGGCTTCCCGGTCGAACTGTAATACCGGTTTTTCTTATCAGAACGCAGGAATTATTATCTATCATCAAATTATGGACTGAGTGAAAATTTTGGCTCACAGATGTTTCTTTGTACATCGATTCCTTTTTGTCATTACCTCTTTGTGTAGTCTAATTTTCTACGATGATTTTCTTTTGCAATGTCTTGCTCTCACCAAACAATAGAATCAGGAAACAGCCTTTGTGTTGAATGTTCATCTGTAATTATGTGAAAGGTCAAAGCATGACTGTAGACTCAGTTATAGTTCGATCCTTGTTTTGGTAGTTTTGTTTTGGTAAGTGTTTCACGACGCTCCCGACTGCATAAGGTTATATGAGCATGACATTTTGAATTTTGCCCGGCTTGTGGCCGAAGTCTAATCTTACCGATTTCAACTTGTATACGGGACCTCCGAGATTTTTCGCCCTGGTCCGAGGCTAGATGTAGACCTTTCCTATCATAAGATCAGGGTTGTGGCTGAACGACAACAGTAAGAAGGAGCCAAGGAGTAGCAGTAGAAAGGCTTCAGAAAGAGTCAGGAACCCAGAGGAGGACGGCAAAGGAGATGAGGGGGTGGGGCAGCAAGTGGAGACGAAAGCAGACGACAGAATATAGTTTGAGAGCAAGAAAGGAGGTGAAAGATAATTTTAGAGAAGAAAATTTTTCCGTTGCTACCCAGATTCGAACCCAGGGACCTTTGAATGAGAGGCGAACATCTTAACCTCTAGGCCCGTTCGATCCTCGTTAGCCATCTGTGAAAGTGTGGTGTAGCCACGATAACGAGTTGATAATTGATCTGCCTACGTATTGTTCTTAAAACGGGAATCAAAGGTGGACTCTTTCTTCTCTGCCCTCTGATAGCTAACAAAGATCGCATACTACTTATAAATGGTACTCCCTGAGAAAGAAGAAAGAAACTCAACGCACTTTTTTTCGGGTGGCGTCACAGTAATTATTTTGAAGCTTTGTTCCGTGACAAATGTGGAAAGGTAGACCATTTCAGTCAACAAGTCAATAATTGTTCTTATTCTGCTTTGTGAACAGCCGTTTTTTCAAAATACTACTACTACTACTACTACTACTACTACTACTACTACTACTACTACTACTACTACTACTACTACTACTATATACTACTACTACTACTACTACTACTACTACTACTACTACTACTACTACTACTACTACTACTACTACTACTACTACTACTACTACTACTACTACTGCTGCTGCTGCTGCTGCTGCTGCAGATAAATCAAGTTGTAGACAATCCCACTGAATTTGAGTGAAGCACAACATTTTTCAATTCTTAACATTCAACCGAAGAGTTCGTTGTGCATTGAAGAACATTTATACTAAATTGTCATTTTTATAATGAACTTACGGAAAGCGTTGAAAATTTTGGAGTATGTAGAGTTTTGTAATTTGTTTCATCTAAAAGTTTTCGATGAAAATATGCCCATTTGTCTTGAATAGAAGTCGAGATATTTGATATCTCAGGAAGTACTGGTTGCTTGATTTCAGAGGTAAAATTTGGCGAGAAAATGGCCGCAAAACTTGGTGACTTTCAAAGCTTGAAAGTTTTTGAAATTGCAAATTCACAACGTTTTTCCAGTAAAATCCATTTGGAAATGTGTTTTTACATTGACATAGAAAGTTTTGAGCCAAAAAAAAATCACATAAAAATGTCTATTTCTTCGATTTCATTATTTTGACAAGCGCCTGATTACAGCACACTGCCTCACATACAGGGTGATTCACTCAGCGCCCCCCCCCCCCCCCCAAAAAAAAAACAACAACCCACAACAAAACTACACAAAAAACAAACAATACCCCTCCCCCCAATAACTATGCAACTTGTTTTTTAAATTATTTTATTTCCCCCGGTACTGAAGTTTTGCGTTTCAGATTTAAGCACAATATTAAGAAGCCAAAAGGAATTTGTCTGATATTTCTTTTTGATAAATCCATTCAATTGTTTAGATCTAGATCTATATGACACATAAAAAACAACCTATTTTCAACCTTGTCCCTATTTTCGTAGCATGACGCACCAGTTCGCATTAGGCCTAAAAACTAAAAGTTACAACAATCACGCCATATTGCAAGCTACTGCTTTCTAACAAGTCAACAGATCTTCAGATATTCTTGTTTCCCAAATTTCGTTTGCCTACTGAGATCATGGTTAAGTTTAGTAAAGAGCTGAGGGCATTTTGTATAGAACATTACCTTTCCTCAAACTCACGATCCTTGATATTTCTCTGCACGACATTGAAAGAATGCGTAGGTTCCCTCTAGACCTTTGACGTCATAAGTAGAGAAGTTCCCTCACTTTGGATCTATGGCGAATCAGAACTGAAGAATTTCTTTTAATTGACTTCTTCAGGTCGAACTTGCACCATGCACGACCCTTTAGACGTTACAAAGGTGCAGATATCAGTAGTCGCATCCCATGAGATGTTTGTCCGTAGACTATGTGCAGCTAGGACTTTCCTACACCTCAACAGTCTGCATTCTCATGGAAAATCTTAACCTACGACTGAACCATTTTCACCTTCGCTAGGCCAAGATGACATGGATCAAAGCATGGCAATGTGTTCATGATTCCACAGTTGACTGGAAAAGCGGGATCATTTCCTCGATGACATTCGGTTCAATGCAAAGCCCATTGTCACCCTTTGGGATATTTTTACTCTAAAAATTCTGTCTATTGGGCACTCCACTCCCTGTTGTCTCTAGAAGGCACTTCTTACTAATTATGTACTGTGTATATGGCGTTAAACGCTCATGGTTTAGCAGGTCCTTGAGTTTGTGCGCCATTGAACATTTCGAACGACGCGTTAAAAATGTGTCATGTCCAAATGAGGACATGTAGAGCACTGCTTCTAGGAATTACAGAATGAAACCGTTATTTTTTTAAACTCTGTAAAAGAAATTTAATAAATGTTAAATTGTTACAGGAATCGAAATTACATGTCAGAAAAAACATTGAACAAAATCTTTTCACGACTTCCATTACAAGAGTCCTAAAAATTGTTTTTTTTTGGGTGCTTTTTTCTTTAAGCTTTTTCCTTTTTCAAAATAGGTATCTTCTTCGTGGATTGTATGTCCAACAAATTCCCTTTAAATGAATTGTGTCGGTTCCAAATTGCAGCATTCAAGAACAATGTCTGTGCTACATATTCAGAATAAATGTGTACAGTTTTTTAAATCACCCTGTATTATACAATTATGCATGTTCCATCTTCAGACAAGTTCGAATACGCAGCCGGACATTTTTGATAACCCAGAGGCATCTTTTGTGTCAATTGATTGGACGTTCTGTTCAACGTTGCGCTTCAACAGTTCCAATAATTGTAGGTTGTTTCCGTAAACTCTGTGTCTGTTGAAAAAAAAGGCTTAGAAAACAATCGTGGGTGTTATAGTGGGGGAAAAGCAATGTTGGTTTACAATTTATTCCCCGAACTTTTTTTGTTACTACGAAAGGCCCATTCTCGATCTGTTGGGTGTTGTTTTCTGCCTCCCCCCCCCCCTCTCAAAATTCTCTAAAAATTTCTCAAAACGGTAAGATGTCCATCTGTTGTGACGGTAGTGTTTTCAAGCGTCCCTGTCCTAAAACTGGAAACTGGTCAAGCTATTCACTCTTCTGTTACTTCATACGAGGTGCACTCTACGGACGGGATCGGCCGACTCGATCGTCTAAAAAACAAACGTGTTTGTTTTCAGTTTCAGGCGATCAAGTCGGGCGATCGGCCCGATCCAGCTGTAGTGGGCACCCCGTATAACGCTATTTAATAAGAAGTAACGGAATGAGTTTTACTCACTTCTGATACATAGATAGACAGATAGACAGATAGATAGATAGATAGATAGATAGATAGATAGATAGATAGATAGATAGATAGACAGACAGATAGATAGATAGATAGACAGACAGATAGATAGAAAAATGAGCGTTCTGCAAAGCTGATTAATCGATGTTGTATTCGAGAAAAAAGTACCGCTTAACAATCGAACACATTAGACACAGTGGTAAGGGCATAGCATAAGGGGCGGTGAAAAAAAAAGCAGAGACTACCCACAGAGTCAAGAAGCCCACTTAATACATAAGAGGAACATAAATCTTCAGAAGTGCTCTCTTATATTATAGAGAGGTTGCTTACACCCAGAGGCGGAGCGTCTATATAATCAAATAATCACTGTTTCCCTTCCTAATTTTGAAACATGGTCGCAGTAAAAATTCACCCATTAACGTAAACCTCATAAATTAAATGTAAAAAGAGGTTCATAATCACCAATGAACAATAGACTGTGTCTAACCTTCAAAACCGTTTCATTGCCACAGAAATAGCCTGTTCACCCCTATCGGGCCACTCTATAAGCAGTCACAATCTTTGATTAAGTAAGCTAAAAGCGAGGCTGGAAGAGTCTACCAATAGAATTGAAGGGAACATGTGCATAGCAGTCAAAACGGTTTCATTGCCGCTTATACCCTTTTCACCCCTTTCGAGCCACAGTTATAAGCAGCCGCCCGTGCTGATTATGTAAGCTAACTATTACGCTGGTCGAGTCTACTTCACAGATGTGAGGGGAACTAACTCCTAATGATCTCTTGACTGCTACGAGTGCTTGTTTTTTTTTTCCTCGACCTTTTAACGTCCTATAATCAGATCCTGACCTCGATTATGACACCGGCTCCTGGCCACGAAAAGCTAGACAAAAAACAGCCAAATGTGAAATTAAAAAAAAAAAAATTGGCATGCTCCACCAAAGTGTTTCGGCTTTCTGGTATAACATGCCATTGTAGTACTGACATCTCTGCTTCTTTCCTTGGTGTTCGTGTGTTCAAATCTTAAGTTAGATTTAAGGTTAGTTAGAATGAATATTTAATGAAATACTTTACCGATTATTTTAACATGAATTCAGGATTTTTTTTCATTCACAACTCAGAGTTGCCGCCTCCAGTGACAATGAGATTCTTGTGACTTGTGTGAATGTGATATCTCCAGGCCCTATCTGGTCCCATCTCACTTTTATTACCCTGTCAAACAAGTCAGCCTTCGCCCCTGCTTACACCCCCCCACCCACCTCAAACACACTCACACCCCCAGCTACTTTTCAGGTACAAAATCATTGCTTTATTCGCACTACCCCTGACCCCCCCCCCCCCACACACACACCTGTTTTAAATTAAAGAAATGGCAAAAAGAATAGTCTATACGAAGATGGATAATATTATATCTATTGATTGTGCAAATGAAAAGATTGTGTCTCAAATTTTCGCGGGGCAGGACCTTTTTCTTATTTTTCATTTGGTTTTAAAAAATCTTCTTAGTTGCTTACTTTAAGCATTTTGCCCCACACAGTAAATTTATAAAACTTGTCGGAGCAGTGTCTTCTTTTCATTATAATTTTTTTAACAGACCTTGGCTTACCCAAACAAGCTGCTTAGATCAAATCCAGACAATAATAAACTTTGATATTTGTAACCATAAACATTTCATTGATTAGCTCCTACATTTCTCTTGTTTCGTTAGCCTGGCGCACGGCCTTGTGCTCACCCTTATTTGCAAAGAGCTTATTGGAGAGATTATAATTCGTCTCCAGGGAGTCCTGATGCCTCAGTGAGGTATGTAATCTAAATTCTCTTTTAGAAGTTAACGATTGATTAAAATCACCGCAATACTGAACGAACCAGGACACTGAAATAGTATTATTTCCTTGCGCTCGCTGTTCAGACATAATTTAGGAATGCAGGATTTGTCGGAAAGGGGG
>NW_004797653.1:233330-246711 GCF_000002075.1 Aplysia californica
ATAGAGAGAGAGAGAGAGAGAGAGAGAGAGAGAGAGAGAGAGAGAGAGAGAGAAAAGGACAAGCAAAAGCTCAGAAAATATACCAAGGCAAGATAAAAAAATTCTCAGAACCGATCACAGCGCTATCTGGAATTACTAATTGTTGTCCCCATCTAAAACTTTTCTTATTTAGATTTAGGAAATAACAGTGGGTTCGTCTAAATAACTGATGAGTCAAAACAGTGTAATAATCCTTTCTATCGCTGTGTTGATGTAACGAAGGGAAACGACTGGGGATATTGAGCATTCACAGAGGCAAGAACTATTTGCTGTTTTCATTGTAGGGAGGAATATTCACGGGCCCCTTCCATGCAGACCATGATGTCCTTGTCTGCAAAAACCCAACCAAAAGCTAGCTTTTTTGTGCTCCCGTTTACGTTTTGTGTTATCCAGCTACGAACACCCCCTCCACCCCCCCCCCCCAAAAAAAATAATTAAAAAATGTGTCACGATGCGGGGGTAACAAGAGCTTGTCAATTTTCCGGCATGTGGAGTAGTTGTACCGCCTTATAGCTTGTTCATTTTGTCTTGCCCTCGATAACAAAAATACGCATTTACGTGAATACAAGTCGAGATATTTGAAATTGAAGCAGAAGGGGGTCGCTTGGTTTCAGAGGTAAAATTAGCGAGAAAATGGACGCCAACATTTAATTTGGTCCGCAGAAAAACTGAAAATCTATTTTTTTTAATGCTTAAAGGCAAATTTTTCAGGAAAATCCAAACAGATGTGGGTTTTTAAATGGACATAAAAGGTGTTGAGCCAAAAACCCAACAACCCAAAACAACGCCAACAAATGTTCGATAAAAATTGCTGTTACACGTCCAACCCTGCTCGGCGGCGACGAATGTCGTACTAACTTGACTGGCATTCTCACCCTGCTCTTGTGCATAAAAAAGTGAATCAAAGAATGTTCCTTTTAAGAAAATTAAGAGGTTTTCGTCTTGATAATACGATTATGTCCTTTTTATACCATTCTTTGATTGAAAGCGTGCTATTATTTTGTATTGGCTGTTGGGATGGGAATTGTAAGGTGTAAGATTAAGAAAAAATTGACAGAACCATTAAGACAGCCAGCAAGATCTCTGGATATGATTTTACTAGAATTTATGAAATGTATAACACCACAAGTATAAAAAAGATAAAAAGCATTATAAACGACCCATCACACCCCCTTTCTACGCAATTAATTGTAAGATTACGCAGGGGCAGATAATAGGTACTTCCAAAAACAAAGAAAGAAATATATAAAAGAAGTTTTTTTACCATCTAGCATAAGGCTGTTGTCAGAATAAGCAAAATGTGTATTGCTCTTTAGAGTTTCTACGAGTATATAACTCCAGAGGTCTTGTATTAAATTCCTGCATGTGGTTGAATGCTGCATCTGATGTGATATGTTTGTCAGCTCTACTTCTCTTTTCATGTTGAGTTTTAATGAGAGTAATATATAATTTAGATTTTTTGTATGTATACCTGCATGTGTTTTAACGGTCCTGTACAGCCAAGAAAATATTTCCTCTGGGATAGTAAAGTATTATCTTATCTTATCTTATCTTATCTTGAACCGGTGAGAAAATGTCAAGTTCTCCAATTTCATTATTCTGACGAGCACCTGATTTCACCACGATGCCTCACAAATGGAGTCAGCATTCCTCGGTTATGAAAGTATGGAATTTCTCAAGCTGTATACAAGGATGCCTACCTCATTAATCTAACAAATCCCATCCCCTTTACCCATAATAAAAAGTAGAACGCAGGACGAAGGACAACAGTATAAAAGAAGAAAGAGAAAAGAAATAAAACCAGAGGCTGCAAACGTTTCATGGCTTATTATGCTGGTTTTGAACAATAGCTCAGACATAGCCTCAAGCAAAAAGCAATTTCGTGCTTCCTTCCTGTGTGCAGTTTTATGGCATTTACGTCTATCTTCTTCCATAGGAAATAAAAATCATTTCTGGTGGTAAATTATCAACTTCCTCGTCATTTATTCTCGAAATATTTTGTAAAAACAGCACGTGGGGCCACCATATTTCTTGCAAACAGCTCTGCTGAGATTGTAATGATTCTCTTTCTACAAAATCGGAACAATCCCAAGCAACAACACCTCCTTGCTTTCTTGGCTCATCTTACAACACGTGCTACCAACGTTTCCGTTTTAAGGCCGCAGTAGCGTACTGTTGCGTAAAGTTAAAAAGTAGCACCATAATATGCTCATTGAATCAAGTTCTACCACATCGGGGTTACCTACACAGGAGGAAACATTTTGACGGATACAAAATCAGAATCTACCTACTATTGATAACGAATACCGTGAAAAGCTGCTGATTTGTTACTGCCTAAATATCTCTTCATCTATAACATATCAGAGCTAATACTTGTATGGGACAGAGCACTATACAAATGCAACCTATTATTATTATAATACATTATTATTATTATTATTATTATTATTATTGTTATCATTATTATTATTATGATGATGATGATGATGATAATAATAATAATAATAATAATAATAATAATAATAATAATAATAATAATAATAATTATTAGTAGTAGTTGTAGTAGTAGTAGTAGTAGTAGTAGTAGTAGTAGTAGTAGTAGTAGTAGTAGTAGTAGTAGTAGTAGTAGTAGTAGTAGTAGTAGTAGTAGTATCATGTTCCCTGGACGCAACTTATCGAAATGCTAAGCTTTTCACAGGTCCAACGACTAGCGGATTTTGAAATAGCTGATCATACTCACACTTGTACTTGAGCCAGTTTGATTTGAAATCGATTCCTTAGATAAATGAGCATGTTCATGAAAAAATAAGTAAATTAGTTTTTACAGAAATTTTGAGTCGTGTTTTGAAACCTAGCATAATGCCGAAGAAACTTTATCCGAACTTGAATGTCTGAAACTCTCTAAACGATTCCTTTCTTTCTTCTTGGTGAATAATTTTCAAATTTTCAAATAATGATATGCTCTTTTTTTCTTTCTATCCAAACTGCTCCAGATTTTGACTTGCTCCGTGGCCTATTTACGAAAACCAACCCCACCCCCCTCTCTAAAGTGTAACAAATAAAAACAGATTAGACATAGGAACCTAACCGATCATGTGATAGATTCAACCCATCACTTCACGATGATTCCTGCCCTGTAAACTGAAAAAAAAATAGATAAAAAAATAAAACGTTTGTAGTGTCTCTTTTAAAAGGAGCTTGCATCGGTTACTCATATTTCTCGCAACAGGGGACATTCATACTCTAGCTCAAATTTGAACAACACGCAACAAGATGTAAATGGTTTTAAAAAGAAAACCTAAATTTGTTTCTAGACAGTCATTGTTCTTTCTATTCAACGTCTTTTCAAATAATACACTCACGGTGATTCAAAATGATTCCTTCAGTGTAAACTAGCTATAGCTTTTTCTTCATCAAACGTACTGTTATAAATCATATACATGTATGAATAGAGGCCATGCACACCAGTTTTTATTGCAGATAGTTTCATTCGCCTGTTCTCAACGTCATACAACGTGTTGGACACTGTCACTATTCTGTGTATTTACATTTTGAAGGTATGTTTTCTTTTTGTCACTTTAGCAGTCTCACCTGTAGTTGAACTCTTCCCAGGGGGCTCTCGTGGCCTTGAGGTTAATGTGTTCGCCTCTCATTCAATAGTCCCCGTATTCGAATCCGGATAGCGACGGAAATGTTTCTTCTCTAAAATGTTCTCCTTTTACATAATTTCCTACTCTCTAGCAATGTTCTGTCGTCTGCTTTCGTCTCCATTTTCTGCCCCCACCCACTCACCACCTTTGCGTGCCCCTTCTTTGAGCTCCTTACTTTCTGCAGCCTTTCTACTGCTGCTCCTTGTCTTTCACCTCTGATCTTCTTGTAGGAAAGATCTACACCTAGCCTTCTCGGACAAGGGCTAAAAATTCTTGGAGGTCCCGCGTGCAAGTTGCGCACGTTAAAATTTTCTTGGTGGTTCAACCTCGATAAGAGAAGGCTTCGTCCGCAACGTGGGCAAAATTCAAAATTTCCTACCAACTGAAAATGTTTAGTGTGTCTCGCGCGCTCATAATAATATTATTATTATGACCTTTTTCAGTTGCGAGCGCCGAACCTTCCCCCCCCCCCCGAACTCTTCCCACCCGTGTTGTTTGTGATGTAGCAGAAAGGCACTACGTTGTCGCATACATCAGACTCGCGTTTGATTTTTGTGTGTGAGGAGAATTGTTATAGAGTAACTCGGTCTGTCTCCTGAGATGTTTTATCCTTCTCAGTCCATGTAGGCCCTGACCAGCAAGGTCGGAGCTCGCCTCCAAATTCATCTAAAAAGGGTCGATGTGTGCGTTAAAAAAAATACAATGCCTTTTTACATACGAGGAAAGTATGGAGCAGTCTTTGTCTGTCTGTGTGTGTGTCTGTATGTTTGTGTGTGTCTCTCTGTCTCTCTCTCTCACTTTCTCAATATTTTTTTCTTTACCCCCCCTCTCTCTCTCTCTCTCTCTCTCTCTCTCTCTATCTATCTATCTATCTATCTATCTATCTATCTATCTATCTATCTATCAATCTATCTATCTATCTATCTATCTATCTATCTAATAAGCGAGACATATTCACTCTCATCCTCTCTCTATCGCTCTCTCTCTCTCTCTCTCTCTCTCTCTCTCTCTTTCTCTCGCCCGCTCTCTCTCTCATTCTATCTCAGTCCTTTTCTATTCCGTACTTTCCTTCTTTCTTTCTTCTATTCTTTCTTCCTACTCCTTCCACACCTCCCCTTCTGTCTCTTCTCCCCATCCCACCCCAAGTGAGGGGTGTGTTTTTGTGTGTGCTTGCGTATGTATGCGTATGTGTGTGTGTGTGTGTGTGTGTGTGTGTGTGTGTGTGTGTGTGTGTGTGTGTGTGTGGTTCGTATGACTGACTGAGTTATTGAATGAGTCACTTCCTGCTCATAACACAATATCCCGACTGCCATGGTTAGAGACAGACAAGCCGAAAGATGATTGACTTTTCAACACTAGATCTAGTCGGGTGATTGAAAAAAAAGAACATTCACAAAAACAGAAACAAAGTAGGGACGAATTGTTTGAAACCTGCGTTTTTATTACAAAACTAAGTGCTCTACTTTGTTCTTCTGAATGTGGACAGTTATCAAAGATAGTGAAGAAGAAACAGAAGCAACAGATTTTTTTTCAAGAGACTGTTGAGAGTTTCATGGAATAAAAAGAAATCGAATCCAGAAGTACCGAACGACGCCTACGTGAGTTGCTCCCTAATAAAAACAATTAAGAAGAGACAAACTCTGTTTCTGTGACACTTGAATCGATATAAAGGTTTTGAACATTTTTTATCTCATTTGCAAAATAGAAGACAAAAGAGGTAAGAGTAGACCTACAGAAACTTACTTGGAAACCCTTAACCGTTTGGTGACGGGGAAACGCCAGGTTTTTGAGAGCACTGGAGCAAAAAATTAATGGTAAACCTTGATCGCTGATGCATGTTTCAGATCCAACACTTCATAATTATGAGGAAGAGCTTGGAAGAAGTCTCAATTTTTAAGTTTTTTTTCCAACTTGCCTTCTAAAACATGTCGTCTGCCCTTCAACGCACTATCCCGTCACATACCCCTACTTACTTACCATAAATCGCCCACTACTAAACCGATCTTCCCGACTAGCGTCTTCTATTCAAGATCCCTCCTACCCCGCCCAACTACGCCCACCTCTCCACTCACAGTTTTGTTTTCCTTCAGTATCAAATCCCTGTCTATTTTACCAAGTACCATCTTGATAAATCCGCCCCGGCTCAGCACACGAGCCAGCTCCCCTCTGACGGGGCCACGAGGAAACCAGACTGATACACAGGATTTCTACAGCAAATAGCAGCCCATCCACTGGAAGAAGCAGACGCATCTTGTCCCACCCGCTTCTGACCCCACGCGTGTCTCCTGACGACAAAAATAGACCAGACCTGATTGGAACCGGAGGTCACCCGGACCCCTGTTGTTGACTTCCGGCGACTTCCGAATTAAGCTGTTTTGTTTTGTTGTTTTGTTGGGTTTTTTTTTTTGTTGCTTTGTTTATTTTTCACGTTTCAAGGACGTACAATAAAACTATTTGTGTTCTTGGATTTAAAAGTAGGATATCATTACAGACGCTTGTTTTGACACGTTAGTCTCGATTGCCACGGTTGTATTTTTATACCCCTTGGTGTTGCTGCTGCAGTTGTTGTTATAGGTGTTGTTGTTGTTGTTGTTGTTGCTGTTGTTGTTGTTGTTGTTGCTGTAGTTGTTGTTGTTATTATCAATTTGCTTTTGTTTCGTTGTCACGCAAAAGTGTCTTTCTCTTTGCCGTACAAATATTAGATAAATATTAAGTCGCCTAATCCTTTATTCTCTCTTTAAAAAAAATAAATCCATTCTTGTCTGCTCATGCACCTAAGAAATTTGTCCTCTGTTCTTATGCATTATGGAACGTAAATTCTAATTAGTTCTCGTGTATTTCTTTCTTTTACACTTAGCTCTAATATTTCTTTTTAGTTAAAACATTAACGTATGGGGGAGGGGGGGGGCACATATTCATCGTTCTACCAATCCTCTTCCATTTCAAATCCCCGTTCTTTCCATAAAAGCGTCAAACGTGAGCCGTTGTATTACGGTATTGTGAGACACATTCTTTGTCCAAAACGTGATGCCGGTAATCGACAGAGAAAACAAGGTCCCAGGCCACCTATCTCAGAAACGTTCTTCTTATCCTGCTTTATATGGCTTAGGATCCCAAGGGACTGAGCTGACAACATCAGAGGCTGAAACTGTCAAATTCTGATGCCATTTTCAAGACCTCTTCGCCATGTCTGTAAATGTAGGGTGTCGGCGAAATGTCTTCAGCCCTGAGTATAATCATGGGTTGACGCAGCTTTCCGCTGTTCACAAGGCAATAATATTCCCCTTTCCGTTTCCTTTTCCTTCGAACAGTTGTCACATTCAGAGAAAAGTACTTGTTTCAGCAAACCTTTGACTTGTTTTGGTGATCAGGTTTGTTAGGACAATGCCCTCTATGCAATCGAGTGGGATCTTCAGGAGAAGAAAATAGTCTAGCAATGGGATCCAGGTTAAGCGTGCGTCTTAGAGCAGTAAGTAGGCCGGTCGATATCGAAACACGTTTTTTTAAGCTCGACGTTTCAAGTCACGTTGTATTCACCGGCGTCAGTGGTATGGCGATTACGTGATTTGCTGTTACATGTAGACGACCCGAGTTCGATTCCCGTGTGGAGATAATTTTTATCTAGTATTTAAGTGTCTTTCTACTGGGACGTTGTATACCTCTTAGGCTGACTTGGTACTGAGAGGTAGGGTCGAAACCCGATTCGTAAAATTTCTCATTTGTGTGGTTAGGGGCGTGAAACACCCCCCACATAAAAAACAATTCATATTTTCTATTTCTTTTTATTTCCATAGGCGAGCACTTTTTTTTTTTACCAAGATATGTGAGACTCATTCGGAACACCCTCTTCTTGTTCCTATAAGGGAGTAGCTTTCCGTGGACTGTTTTTCTCATCAAAATTCCCCTATGTTTGTCTTTTGGATTGAACCCTTTTTCCTCTGTTTATAATCCAACACTGAGAACGATAATCCCGATGAGCCTGTGAATCTGAGAATTCTTCCTTTGAAGACTTTGTGCAGGAAACTGTTCGCAGATTCAAGGCAGTAAGACATTTCCTAGTTTTGTGGGAATTTTAAAAGTTCATATTGGTCTGAAAATGGCTGCTAAGTATCACGATGGGTATATTATTTTCGTCATGAGAAAATAACCCAGTTGGTTGATGAGTTAAGGGGGGGGGGGGGGGGGGAGGCTTCTCCTCCAAAGTCCCGATTCGACTCAAAATTATGGAATTTGAGTTGTAGGTATTTTTAGCTTTCTCAGTCTCTCCAACAACTATTTCATTGCACAAGAATCCCAAAAAAACGTATTTATCCCCATACCGGGCATGTTTGTCACCATCTTTTCCTCATAAAGTCAATATTTTAATTTTCTTTATCGGCTGTTTTTTCAAAACGCGACTTTTCTCTATACTTTTTTGTGAATAACTCCATCATTTTCCATCCAATCTTAATGAAATATTTAGAGAATGAAGAAAAGACGTGAAACTAACTATTTCTCAGTTGAAATTTTGATATATGGAATAGAATTCTGTTGGTGGTGTCTTGAGTGAGGATTTTCACGGGACTTTTTGCAAACTTGAATATTACCTCAGGAAAAAAAAATTCATACAAAATTTTCTAATTCGTTTAGAAAAAAATACCAGACAAAATTTTCAATCTAATGTTTATGAACACGCAAGCAAAAATACAATCAATTTCCATTAGCTGTAAGTGCGGTATTCATTTCGAAAGACATGTCAAGAAAATCCAATATGGTCGCCATATCCACGGAAGCGAAACTTTTTTCTCAAATTTGATTGCGGATTTTAAGACCCCTTACTATACTGGTTATATGTGTGGAATTTGGTAAAATTTGGTCACTATTAAACGAGATAGTCTTCAGGTGTAGCCCCCCCCCCCTCCCCCTTAATATTTCCAGTTAAGATGCATTGACAGAGATTCTCTTTCATTTTCAATGTGGGTAATTTATGTGCCCATCTACACCATTGAGATCATTTATTGGTAGGCGGACATCGACCCTGCTTGTCACGGTCACTCCGCGTTGAAAGGGGAACAATAATAATAATATTAATAATAACAATAATAATAATAATAATAATAATAATAATAATAATAATAATAATAATAATAATAATAATACATTTATTCATATAGCGCATTTGCACAAAGAAGTGCTCAATGCGCTGTACAATAATACAAAGAACGTATGCAGCGCACAGCTCCGATAGTAATCCTCTTTCTCTCGCTCTCTCACTTTGCCTCTGTCTCTCTGTCTCTCTGTCTCTGTCTGTCTGTCTGTCCGTCTGTCTGTCTGTCTATCTGTCTGTCTGTCTGTCGGTCTCTCAGTCTCTCTGTCTGTCTGTCTGTCTCTCTCTCTTCCTCTCTTCCTCTCTCTCTCTCTCTCTCTCTTTCGCTCTCTCTCTCTCTCTCTCTCTCTCTCTCTCTCTCCCTCTCTCTCTCTCTTTCTTTCTTTCTTTACATCCTTGAGTAAAGACAATCCCACAAAACTTAACCACTCTCTTACATATTGATGACATCACACAGTCATGAATTGTTACTGGACAGAACAGCATGAATAAATGATACTGAGAGAACATAATATAGAACATAATAATATTTGCATTGGGAATGTCGGAAATTACAGATTGAAGCTGGACAAGAAAAAAATGTGTTTTAAGTGCTGATTTGAATTTTGTTAAAGTCGTAGACTCCTGTAGATGAGCTGGCAAAGCGTTCCACAGTGAGGGGGCGTGGTGTGAAAAGGCTCTCCCTCCGAGACTGACTTTTGCTTTGGACAGGTCGTAAAAGTCTTTTCTCCTCCGATCTTAAAGGCTGAGATGGTATATATTCGACGACCATGTCACAAAAATATGATGGTGCAATGTTGTTGACGCACTTACAACAAAGAACAGTTATTTTGTACTGAATTCGTGCTTTGACCGAGAGCCAATATAGTTGAATTAGCATTGGTGTTACATTCTCTTTGAGATATTTCTTAAAAATTATGCGATGAGATACTCGATGTTGGACATACTCGCCAGGAGAAAATAAAACTCAGGTCCTCTGTGTGAGATAGCAAAGCATCTACCCGCTACACCACAGAGGTCATATATTTGAAGAACAAAAAATAATATAATCCGCAACAGAGATCATTACCTGACATGTTGGCACTAATTCATTATGCTGATTATGATGTATGTAAACATCTATAAAGAGAAGAGCAGAGAAAGTCAGAGAGCGCACAAAGACAGTCTGAACAGTTTAATGACGAACAATACAAAAGGAAAAACTCTGCTACTCTGGAGGACTAACGACAGAAAGGAATGGGATACCATGATCGTTAATGACTGCTTTAGACCTGACACCTGTAGAAGAAGAAGACAACATTAAATGTCAAAAGGCACTCGCATATTCCCTGAAATCATGTACACGTTCTGCGTGTTATTCAAGTGTTTTCGGATCAATCCAGATGCATTTCTTAGTTCAGGAACAATACATTGTGAGGTGTGCTGACAAAATGAGTTACTTCTCGGATTTTAGCATTATGGAAATTGACACATCTACTTGATAGCTGAAGTTTGTGCAATTTGTGAGCATGGAATAGTAAAAGACACTGTAGACTTGAACAAAATGGCGTCAATTGAAAATCTATAAATCTGACCCCAGTGTCGATTTTCAACCGATATCTCCATTCTTGGATCGAGAGAAGTAACTCATTTTGTCAGCACATCTCACAATTTGTAGTTGGGAATAAATCATAAACTATAGATCTATGTCGTATTTTTTCTATTTCCCGTAAGAAAGTCATATAAATCGGCAGTCATCACTCTCCATACATGATCGTCTGTTTTATTCACTTTATACATCAATGACAGCAAAAACCCATTGAACCACGTACCATTAAGCAGTCTAACAATACCTATATCCTAACTCTGACAACATTGTAAGGTCTCTTCAATTATATACAAATAATAACATATTTCTCTACATAGCAAGAGGATCGCCTTCTTCGGCTTAATTAACGAAGACTTAAAGGAGACCTGCATGAACTAATTCGAGGAGGAAAATTGAACAAGCAAATACGGAAAAACAGTTGAACAAATATAAGGGTGCAGATTCTTTTAGAAACTGAAAAACAAAAACAAAACAAAACTCAAACATCCAATAAATCAAACGATTAATAGTAACACAGATCAACAGCTTTTCACTAGGCTGAAAGACAAATATAAAATCTATTTTATCAATGGTTCGTTTCAGAGCCCCCTTCACAAGAGAGATACCTAAACAAAAAAAAAGCAATTTTGAAGCAATTTGAAGAGGCCAAATCGAAGTCACTCCACCCCCCCCCCCATAAAACCTGTGAGTATGCTGATAAAGCGCACCTTCAAGCACATCAAATTACTGAGCATTGGTGGTAGTAGCCATTTTACATGACTACAGGTTGAGAGAGAAGTAGGAAAACATATTACCTACATCATTACAAACGTAGCATTTTCTCCATATAAGCCATGTTCACATTCATGATCATGAGGTAAGAGCACGCAACAAAGAGATAGCACAAACACGTCGCAATTCAAACTATAGTGCGGTCAAAAATTCGTGGTGAGACTTATTTTCAAATATCTTCTCAACTGTCGAACATACGTTCTCCAATTTTTGCTCAGTGCCTTGTATCAATTTGTCTTAACAGATTAATATTTTTGTTAACACCGGCAAGCTGTATTCTAGAAAATTCCTTAGTAAATACTAGTAAAAAATCCAAGTGCGTGGTTTCTACAGATTTTAAAATGTTTACAGCTTGGGCAATATCGCTTTTTATAGCAAGTCCGTCAGATTTTTCTAATCGGGACCTTATTGAACGCATGTTTTGATAAGCATTAATAAAAAAGAATAAGATGTGTTCACTATAACAATAATTTCTTGGAACAAGTTTTGCAAGTAAAAATTGTCATTGAAGAGCCATATGCGTAATCAAAATGTGTGCGAGAACCGAGATTTCAAGTATTTTATATAAATTTGTGAAGAAAAGTGTTTTAATCTAACCTCAATTGTTCTAGAAAAATATGATTTAGTTAAGACAGATTGATCCAAACTGCTATGCAAAGTATGGATGCCATTGATTCACCAGTTAAAGAGTTAATTTAGGATAACTTGCACTACGAATTTTGGACCGCACTATAGAAGGCGTCCATTTAGAGAACGGGCAGGAACAAAAACAATCTCTACGTTTTCTGTTGGTGCAACTGCTTTTGTTACCTAATTCTGAAACAGCTTTCACAGTTATTGTTGTTGTTGTTGTTGTTGTTGTTGTTGTTGTTGTTGTTGTTGTTGTTGATGATGTTGTTGTTGTTATTGTTGTTGCTGTTGCTGTTGTTGTTGTCGTTGTTTTTCTCCTTCTTCTTCTTCTTCTTCTTCTTCTTCTTCTTCTTCTTCTTCTTCTTCTTCTTTTCTAAAGCAAGTATTGACACCCACATCAAAGAGTGTCATTACTACCCCCCCCCTCTTCCAGTCACTCCCTCCTTTACTCCCTCCGTCTATCATTCCCGTACTCAGATATGGAAAGACACTGTTGGCCATGGAAAGCGATTTGCTGTGGTTTTCAGCTGTTTTACTATAAAACATTTTTAAACCCCTTTGAAAAACAAAAACAAGAAAGAAACTACAAACAACATTTTAACTTTTTCATCCCCGGTTTCCATTGAGGGTCGATGGGAAAAGCATTTTTTAAATTGTAGGCCAACGTTGCAGCTCTTTCAATAGAGATGATATCGTTTGTTGGGTTCCCTTGACTCCATCAATGCATCTTTTGCGTGGTCTACCTGTTCCCATGTTGTCTTAGCATTTGGAGTTATTGACTCTCGAGGCTGACTGACTTGTTGACGTTCAAAGCTTTCAACTGAAGACCACGTTCACACACATGACCTTCCTGCACGCAACCATAATCTGTTATGATGATGCATCTTGCATCAAATTCTTCTGTTTAGAAAAAAAAGGATGTGTCCCACGAGATTTAAAGTAATAAGATCAGGGTTTTTAATCAGCGTAAAGCTTATTAATTGCATCATTATGTCCTAAGTTCAAACTTTCTGGACGGAATAACATTTCTTTGATCTCAAATTTTATTTGAATGCTCCTCCCCCAGATAATACAATCCTTTCATCATCAGTAAAGCGGTCATTTATAATGTTGCCTAAAATCAGTCAGCTCCAATCTAGATTTGATGATTAATAATGACATTTTTTTTAATGCTGGAGGTGAAACTATAAAATTTCAATACTAGGTTTAAAAAGGAGATAACTTTATGGGTAAAACTAACAAACTGTGCTTTTCTCAATTCTTTTTCTGGAGAACATGAAATAGGACTAGCACATGTTTTTATTCCTTTGCTATGCCGACTGCCTACGGGTTTCAAATGGTCGTCTATACATTCTGTGCAAAACGGTTAAAGGGTAACAAGAAAAAGAACAAGAACACTAACAAAAGCAACAATAGCAAAAACAACAACAACAACAACAACAACAACAACAACAACAACAACAACAGCAACAACAATTTAAACAAAAAAAAGGGGAATGACAAATTCTGCTTGGGTAACAGCAGCATGAAGAAGAAAAAGAAGAAGAAGAAGAAGAAGAAGAAGAAGAAGAAGAAGAAGAAGAAGAAGAAGAAGAAGAAGAAGAAGAAGAAGATAAC
>NW_004797653.1:247565-248929 GCF_000002075.1 Aplysia californica
CTCCCCCCCCTCTCTCTAACCATTGATTTTTATGCATATTATTGCTATGTGGGGACGTTTTGGAAGCCGGTCTATAAACAGCAATGCCTTTATCCTGGTTGTGTCTTCGCCCTTGGGTAGTGCATTCGTGCATAAAGCTCAAAATCTATTTATATTTTCCCCTCTCAATAAACCCAAGTGGTACGGTTGCAGTCCAGATTTCAATAGGTATTCATTTTCTCACAGCAATATACACACTTGTTATAGCACTCGAAAACATGCAAATGTCAGATACAAATTGTAGTCAAGGAAAAAAAGAAAGCGTGTGTACTTTAAATAGCCACAACTTAATTGATTGAAATTCAACAAGTGCCAAATTTAGCAAGGAGACTGATGTAACTTGTTGCCGTCAGTTGCATGAGTTCCAGCGAACAATCATTCTCTTTTGTTAAGGGAGATTACGCCTGGTTTCAAATTTATCCAACTGCCTTATAATTCGACTATTTGTACACGTGTTCATAATTTGAGTCTATAATTTACTTCTATTTGTGTCGAAAAACATAGAATACAGCGATTTTTCTGCTTTTAAAAACATGCCACGTTATTAGAACAATTGATAGAAGGCGAGCGTTAGGAACCCTCCATACTGGAAGTACACCGTAAGATGTGGCTCAACGTCCAGAGAGAGCCTAGTGGTTAGGCTACCGGACTCGTAATTGTGTGATTGCGAGTTCAGGGGTTCGAGCCTCAGCTCGGTCCGACGTTGTGTCCAAGGGAAAGGCACTTTACACGAACTTCCCACTTGGCTTGGTCCGATCGGAGACGGACGTTAAACTAGGAGGTCCCGCCCCTTAAATAACCTAGTAGTGTTGATATGGGCGTTAAACCTATAGCATTTCACCATTTCACCAGGTTAAAGACCAATATCTGCGAGAACTGTCCAGCCCCAAACATTAGTCATTAGATGAACTTGGGCAATAGCTAAAAAGAGTCTAGCAGCAGAGTCCCCCAAATGTTTATCCAAAAACTGATCTTTTCCTTGACGGTGTCAATCGGTCATCAGTGTGGCAAGTGGACCAACACAGTACTGATTTTGAGAAATTGGAAATTGGGGGCTCAACTTGTGATGGATATTTTTGTCCAAAAAACGACCATTTCAATTAAAATTGTTTATCCACATGACTTCTACCTTGATGTAAGTGATTTATAGCAAAGGAATGGATTTTCTCATAAAAAACCGAAGTGTACTTTCGTATCAGAGTTAGGTTTATGAGGGCACAACATCTGGATTCACCAAGTGTGCTCAGAACATATAATTTTTTCCATCAAGTTTTGAGAGGGGTATCATTTTTTTAAAACTAGGGGGAGGAAAAAAAAGGGTGGGG
>NW_004797653.1:249178-257172 GCF_000002075.1 Aplysia californica
GGGGGGTGGCGTTATGTTGTGATTGTAGTGTTGTTGAAGTAAGTAGAGTAAAATTTTGTCATCATCATAGAATCACTATTTCGAGAGAGGTGCAATAAGAAATGTCTTTTGGTAGGGCACATCAGTGTCAGTGTATGGCGAAAGAGTACCAATGCAAACTAAGTTCAGTTTTAGTAAAGAGAAACATGTCATTACGATAACAGTCAAAGCTGAGAATAAATGAAAAATACACATAAATACAAACTTTGGACATACCAGTGTCGCCGTCCAATCATTGACAAAACAAACCATAGACTTGTATGGTAGCCACTGGGCTCTGACGCAATTCGGGTTCACTGCGGAGTGCACTATTTGACTCCATCTGCAACCAAGTAAGTGAAAGCCAAAGGACGAAAGGTCGTGCTCGCTCCCGACTATGGAGATACTGACGTTTTGTCCTTCATTTGAGCGCCTATAATGCACAAATGAAAAGTGAAGTTTTTATTTCTTTTTTTAGAGAGATCAAAGAGTAGGGGCCATGAAAGTACATGATCTGGGATGCTACAATTCAAGTCTATGCAGCAAACTACGTAAATCGTTTGGGGGGAAACCGTTGTTCAAATAAACCAATGAAGCTCGCTTAAACTTGTGAATGGAAGGGTGTGTTCCCATTTCAGGACAAAAGTTTCAAGCACGACTTTCAATTTTAAAAAAAAAGGTTCTTAATCGTGCAGGGTTTTTCTTAAGTTAATTTCGAAGAAATGTATATTTTCTTGCTCTCAGAAAACTTTGCTCAGGTCAAACAGAGTAAACAGCCAAGGCGAGAAAAAGTCTGGGTCGAACATTATGAGGTAAGCTCGTCCTGTTGGAGCTGAAGAAAGTGCTTGCACAGTCAAGTCTGAAACGTGATGTAAGGGGGGAGGGCACCAGTAACGCAAGTTAGAGCTTAATTGCACTTTGAAAGGGAAAGGAGAGAACTGTGTTCTGGCTCTGGAAAAAAATATCTCGATTCCTCCTGAGTTGAACCATCTAAAAGAGGCAAGCATTGTTACACTACAAGAGAAAAAAGGTAGGTGGAAAGGATGCAGACACTTTAAGAAAATAGGATAAAAGTCTAACTGAACCCCCAACCCCCACCCCTATCCCTTGATTAATTGTTGAAATGAGTTAGAAGCGTCTTTTGTGCATGGCGTCACAAAAACCAACATACATTGTACTATGTTAACGTAAGCACTGCCGGGGGAGGGGGGTGGATGGTTTTATTTTTGTTTGTTTGTTTGTTTGTTTTGTTTGCCTAGTCTACATGGATGTACTTTGGATTCTTGGCGACCTTGCGTGGGATAGGGACAGGTCCCAAGCTTGTTCTTTCGGACTACCTTGAGGGATGCAACAAGTCAGAATGCCTTTCACAGCAGACCACATCGAAGCGCTCACCCTCTAACAGTCATGCTTCTTGAATTTCATTGGCTGTATAGCAGTATTCCTTTACCTCCTCCCCCTTTTCCACCCCCCCCCCCCCCAAAGTGTTCTCTGATAGAATTTTACCAGTGATTCAAAGAAAACCTCTTAAAAAAAAACCCAAACAAAACCCCCATCCCTTTCAACAGGAAATGCATATGACATCTCAACGACATTATATTGTGATGAAATTGTGCACAAACCTCCAAAGTGTTACGAGATAACAGACTGCGCGGAGTCGAGACGAAACATCTTTCTCGTTCAAAACACTCCATGTGAAAGAATTATGTTTTACTTCCTTAGGGTTGCCCTAGGCGTTCCTGGGTTGCTGATTGCATAAACTTCCTGTTTTCGATACTTTTTCATTGTCTTTATATTCTGGGGTGTTTTCAGTTGTTTTTGTTTTTCTCTGTCATTGACTTTTTCATATTCTGGGAGCTAGCATTTATTTATTATTCGTTTATTTGATTCCTTGCTACGCAATCTATTCAGCAGGAAGAAGGGACGGGCAGGTGAGGTCAATAATTATTTCATGGCGAGTGTTGGGGACAGGGACAGTCTATTCAATTAAGACACGCATGTTATGACGAAGATTTCCTTTTGGCTTTGTCAACATTTGGAATGAACAGGCAAGAATAAAGCAATCATTTTCTGTCACCACATTTGTCTCCCGCAACACCGACATATTCAAGTATCTCTTTGGAAGACGTCACCGTGGTCGAGTCTTAGAAACATGTGCAGCTTCATAGTTGAACGCTCTGCCACTTCCTGATCACATTGTCCCTGTAAAAGAAGAGATAAACCAACTCTGCTCGACGTGGGCTTACAGGTGAGAGGGGGAAAAGAAAGGAATGTTTGTGTTCTCAGAGAGAGAAATATTATGTTATCAGAAAGCAGCGTATGTAATGTTCTTGGCTTAGCCTCAGTACGAACCCTGAGACACAACTATAGGTAGTTTGTCGAAAACAAAAAAAGAGTGCAAAAATAAAACATTGTAACTAGGGGAATAAGGATCGTAAGGAGGAAGAAAAACTCCCTGAAGAAATATATGGAAGAGGAAAATGGCTCTGTCTTACATTGACTTGATAACTACAACTTTTTATTTTCGCGCAGCAGCAGTTCTCATTTTAAGTACGCAATGTGGTCTACAAATATTTTCACTTTCGTTTGACACTCCGATGAGCCTAGGTGTAATTCTGTACAAAGAAACTGAAGCCGGGAATGTCACAAGGTACTTGACAGAGGGGGATTTCAAGTATAAAATCCAGAGTTCTGAGAAAATAAAACTACTTTGAGATACAAGTTCACCGAATTACAAAATGACATTTTCAAATTCTCTATGCAAAGAAGCAAAGAGAGACAGTGTATTTCTTTGAATTCATACTTCTCAGAAGATGGCCCTTGTACTCCCCTCCCCTGTTTGTTATTAATAATAGTGGATTGTGTAAGGGTATATTTCAGTAAATATGATAGATAGCATTTGTATAGCGTAAATTCCCGCTCAACAACAAGCTCTATAGTACTACACCAGCACACCTGATAGCATTCGGAAACGGTATCAATTTCCGGGGAGTTCAAAGCCGCCATTTTAAAAGCTACTTTTAACTCGAAGCCATAAGAGAAACAGAACGTTAAACTCTATAAATCTAATAAATATTATCTGGGACGTATATCAAATTAATATAATCTCAAGTTGTCTCTGTACCCTAATTTAGTCTATGACTAACGGCATAATTATGTTTCACGACGCTGTGGAATTAGGTGCTCGTCAATTTCTCGGCTTGTGGGGTATTTGGTGTCATCCTAAAGCTTGTTCATTGGCCTTGCTTTCGATACAAATATCCATCTATTTTGAATAGAAGTCAAGATACTTGCGATAGAAAGAGGTGGGGTCGCCTGGTTTAAAAAATGACCGCCAAAGTTTGATGACTCCCAGAGCTTGCGTGTCGTTGAAAACTGAAAATTTACATTTTTGTACCTTTAACCGACGTTTTTCCTGTAAAATCCATTCAAAATGTGTTTTTAAATGGACACAAAAGGCTTTGAGCAACAACAACAACAACAAAAAAACCTCAACCCAAAACAACAAAAGCAGCAACCAAAAATCGATAAAAATTGCCCAAACCGGTTGAATAATACTGGTTTCTTCAGTTCTATTATTTTGACGAGCACCTGATTTCACCACGGTGACGCACAGGGACATCAAAAAGATAAACACATGAGCAGGCTTTACACGTGCAGAACTGTCACTGCGAAAATCCTCTCGTTACAGAGAGTAATTTGCAAAAAAACCACAGCTGTCTACTTTGGAGAGGTCCAAACTTCGAGGACATAGGACAGTGGCAGTCTTTTTTGACAACATTAAATAATAAATCAGTGCTCACCGGTGTCTGTGTCCTTTTTTTTTACCAAAAAAAGTCACTCTCTTTCTCTGACGTGAATTATGTGACCAGTCGAGCATATAAATAAATTGCACCAATGAAGATCTTCTGAAAACCAATGATTAATTATTACTAATGCTGCAAAGCACGTGTTTGTATTATCGTTTTTGTGCGTGTGCTTGTGCGCGCGCGCGTGTGTGTATGTCTATGTGTGTGGGTGCGTGTGTATGTGTGTGTGTATGTGTGTGTGTTTATTCCTGCATGTCTGTTCTGTGCGTTTTGTGTGTGTTTCTAGATCATTGTTATCCATTTTATCATCGATGGACAAACAGATAGATAGATAGATACGAGTAGATAGATATAACATACGAGTAGATATATAGATAGATAGATAGATAGATAGATAGATAGATAGATAGATAGACTGGGATTATTGGGACTGCCTCAAGTATTCTAGTTAGTGTTGCGAACGTGTGTGGGAGTTTACTTCGTGGACATACCCATAGTTACGACATACCTTTATTTTCACAGACGAGAACGTAGGCTAAAGTAACAAAAATTCTGTAATATGAATTAACTATGTTTCCTTCGGGAGGCACGCCTCTGGCCCGAAGATGTTTCCAGAGTGACTCTGGGAATAGACAAGAGAGGAGTGTACCCAATCACTTTATTGATCAAGCGTCTCCAATACTCGGATTTGTGAGTCCTGCTTAATTCCGGGGTGGCTTTTTCCCCACGCTCGTGACAAAGAACTGCTTAGCCATGGGTTCGCTTTCTAAAATGAAAAGATAGAATATCTTCTGCGGAAAGTCTGTGGATACGGGGATAAAGTCAGAAGAGAGGAAAGGCGGGCTGAATGGTTGGATAAGGCTATTAGTCTTTGGTGTATTTTTCCATTGTTTTTCTCTTTGTTCTTGTTCTCCTGGGAGGGGGTGGGGGTTGTTTATTTGGGGTTTTGTGTTTGCTGCTGTTGCTGTTTCCTTTAGTTGGGCGGTTGTTGGGTTGCGTTTTTGTGTGTGTTTTTTTTTCTTTTTTTCTGGGTGAGTAGGTGTGGGGGGGGGGGGGGGGTAGTAGTATTTCTGTTATATTTTTATAATTTATTTATTACATTTTTGGTTAGGGGGATTATTTTGGTTTTCTTATTGCTGTTGTTAGTTAGTTAGTTAATTACTTTGTTTGTTTGTTTGTGTGTTTTCTTTGAGGTGTTAAAGGGGAGAGGGTTTCAAGCATGTGTTGCTTTTCAATTCGGAGTTGATTCTTATGAGGAGATGACAGTATATAATATTACCATTTGATAATAATTTTCGTATTTAAACTACTGTTTTGGGGATTCCTTTTATCATTGTTTTTTTACGTGCAAATCTATCTAGCCTTGAATAACATTTGTCTCGTGTTTCATTTTTAAATGATTGGAACATGTTTACATTTTCTAGCGCGTTTGTTTCAAAAGAAATATGATTCCTCATTTTAGAGGGCAAAAATTGACACTAGTTTAAATCTCTAGTGCAAACATTCAAAATGATTCTCCGTAAGTCTTAAAGTGCACAGATACCTTAAACCTACTCAAACATTTTTCAACGTGTTTCAGGTTACTCATTTGTTTTGAAAAACAGACAATAATACCGAAATGGCGTGACCTAAGGGAGAAAAATCACACCGTTTTTACTTTTTAAATTTCTTTATCATCATTCATCTCTCTCTTTCCCTGAATCTCTGTCTCTCTGTCTCTCTGTCTCTCTGTCTCTGTTTCTCCCCCTCTCTTATATACTTTCTCAGTCATTTTCTCTCTTCTTTCTCTCCCTTCATATCCCTCCTCTCTCCCCCCTCTCTCTCTGTCTCTCTTTCTCTCTCTCCTTTTTTTTTTGCTATCTCTCTTCTTTCCTCTCTTCTGTGCCATGTATTCTCTAATCAATCCGTTTCTTAGTTCCTCTTCCCTCTCTATGTTTGCCCCTGTCTTTTTTTCAATATCTCTCACTTTCTCTCTCTCTCTCTCTCTCTCTCTCTCTCGCTCTCTCTCTCTCTTCCATCTCTTTTTCTTTTCTTTTATGACTTTTCTATATCCCTCTCTATTTTATTATTAATCTATCTTTGTCTTTCTCTCCCCTCAATGTCTGACTGTCTGTTGTCTGTCTGCCTGTTTGTTTATCTATCAGCCTGCCTGTCTATTAGTTTATCCGTCTAGCTGTCTGTATATTTGTCTATCTGTCTCTGTGTTTCTCTCTCTTTATCTCTTTCTTTCTCTCTTCTTCTCTCTCATTTTCTCATCATCCATCGTTCTCCCTGTCTGCCTGCCTGTCCCTCTCTCTGTCTCGGTCTTTCTGTCTTTCTCTCTCTCTCTCTCTCTCTCTCTCTCTCTCTCTCTCTCTTTCTCCCTCTTTCACTGTCTGGCTGTTTTACTTATTTTTATTCAACCTTTATCTCATCTCTTTCTTTCTGCACACTCTTCATATTTCCATCTTTTTACTTTTCTTGCCCTTCCTCACTCTATCCCCTAGTGCCCTTCTAAAACCTCTTCCGCCTCTTCCTTCCGTCTGACCCGTTTCTTCATGATGTGAAGATTTCCCATGGTTGTTTGTTTAATCAGTCGGTCGTTTTTATCCTCTTCCTGATTAGTACTCTTCGACTTTTAAGCAAGGAACTTTAGCCCAAATTCATCAAAGATTTTTATTCTTTTTATTTTCTACAAAGTCTGGCCTTGAACTAATTGTCGATTATCATAACATTATGGATTTAAAGTTTACAAATATTCGTTTCGTCAAAACTAACTTGGAAGATTATCTGGATTTCTTACTTGGGACTTGACTGTGTAATAATTCTCAGTGGAGGTCCACTTTTCAGCTGAGCTAGAACGTCTTGCCGTTTAAGAAAGCAACATAACCATGATATTATCATTGTCTTTTTGGTTCATTTTCATGCGTATTATTGTTATCTTGCTAATGAGAAGAAAAAACAAACAAACGAGTAAATAGCAGGTGTTGGCAAATACATTGCTGCAACACTGTATGTCCTTGAGTGTTCTAGGAGAAGCATGGGTGTTTCAAAGCAGTGCGTATATTTTTCAATGAAAGGGTTTTTATTAAGAGTTAATGACTTTCAAAGTAATGCTCAACACTGCAAAATATTTATATCATATTTATTGCAATGCAATATGAAAAGTTAACGGAGAAGGCTGTTCGTGTATTTGATTCGTTTGCTTCTTGCTTCTTGGTTTTTTTTTGGGAGGGGGGGGAGTGTTTTGAAAAGGAGGGGAGGGGGTGTCGTATTTTTAAATTTTTTGGTTGTTAAATAAAAATAATTTTTTGGTTTATTTTGGGAGCGGAGGGGTTGTTTTGTTTGGCTTTGGTTTATCGTTTATATGGAGTGAGGTTTTTTTTTCGTTTATGTCGTTGATTTGTTTTTCTTTTTGTCGTATGTGTGTAGTTTGTTTGTTTCTTGTTTTCTTTTGTTTGGTATTTAAGGAGGTGTGTCAGGAGGGGGAAAAGGTAGGGAATTTTAAAGGGGAAACCTTGTGCATCTCTTTGTTGTAATGTGGCTATCATGTAAAAAATACCCTTGACTATTTTTTATAAATTAGCTGTTTGTTACGCCCCTTTGCGACGCAATAAAGGAGCTGAAAGGAACATAACGCACCAGCAGATATGTCAAGACACTCTATGAAAATTCTCCCCTTAAGGGAATCTAACTCTGCTCTTCTTCGTGCGACGATGAGGCTGTAAACCACCACACCACAGAGACAGGTTGATTTTTTAAAATGACGAACGTACGTGCGCAAGAGCATAATCGAGCCGAGTTTGTAACTAAAACGCAAAATATTTTTTTGGTTCCCTGGAATTATCAGCATCGTTTGAACATAATATTTGATGAAGGAAATTAAGGTTTGAGTAGGAAAATCGCTTGAGCCAGTAAAAAACTTCTGTCAACAAATTAAATGCAGAGATCACATAAAAATAGGGGCCCGCTTGAGCGAGGCTGCTGTGAGCCTTGCAGAGCAGCGAAAACCTATTCATGATTTCCAGTGATGTTATTTCGTGACAAATGGGATTAAGTCCACCTTCGCTGGCTGTGACGGGTTTTATGAGTACTGAAACTTTCATTGCATCAAAGCTCAGTAAATTTCCATGATGATGATTTATTCCTATAACCATGCTCTCTCTCTCTCTCTCTCTCTCTCTCTCT
>NW_004797653.1:259351-266884 GCF_000002075.1 Aplysia californica
GAGAGAGAGAGAGAGAGAGAGAGAGAGAAAGAGAGAGAGAAATGGAGACAGAAAGAGAGACAGGAGGGGAGACAGAATGAAACCGATAGAAGATAGACAGACAAATAAACAGACAGACACGCAGGCAGGCAGAGGGGCGGACAGACAGACAGGCAGACAGGCAGACAGACGAGAATCAATTAAGACAGTTACGCCGTGACTGTAGCACTTCAAACAGAAAGGTTGAACTATAGCAGTTTAATTCATTTAGTGAAATACGTAAACATCTGCTGGTGGCATACGTTAGGCGCCGGATACATTAAAATATTCATAATCGTAGAGGATTTTAACGACATACCTTGCCGTAAACCTGAATTATTTACTTACTTTTCTGGATCTTAATATGCGTTTTAAAAGCCTTCTTTTCCGTGAAATTGGGAATACGAGCTCGTTATAAATTTAATTACCTTATTCAGAAGAGAAAACTGAACAATGTATAGGCACAGCCTGAACTCAGTCTTAGCTTTTCAAAGAAGCCATTTTTATTTACAAATGAGACAGACCGGCGATGAATTTACGCGTCAGAAAAAGATAAATAATAACCAAACAAAATTTCGATTTTTTTTGGGTATAAATGAAAACCAACATTTTTTGTCGTGTCTGAGATGATTTTTTTCCGCCACCCATACAAAAAGGATGTGAAACTTGTATGAACTGCTTCCCCAAAGGCTTCCAGCCAGACACATTTAAAGAGGAGATTCCTCCATCAACTTAACAATGCAGGAGTGACATTGAGCCCAGTAAGCTGCTTAAATAGCCTGCTTTCACTTTCCGAAAAAGATTTTTTTACGCATTTCAAACCAGTCAGGGGTCAAGCTGTTTTTGGATATTTCCAAAGAAGCCAAAATAAACGTATTATCTCTTCTGCTAATGAAACACTTGGGCTTCCGCCCCCGCCCAATTCTTGGTTGAGTGTGTACGTGTGTCTGTTGGGTTTTGTTCCCTCTTGTTTTCAGTTCTTTTGACTTCTGCCATCGGACACAAAGTTCGAATCCCGTTTAAGAACAATCATTATCGAGTTTCTCGGTCTTTCTGCTATGATGGTGTGTCTTTTAAGCCGGGTTAACCCAAACAGGTAGAGTCGCAACCCACCTTCTTAATTATCTTAATTGGGTCGCTTGAGGGGGGCTGGGGATAAACGCCTACATTAGAAAAATAAAACTTTGGCAATTGTGCGTAAAGGTAAAAAAACCTCAAAGTTGATTATTGAATCGCCGCAACTGTGATGAAAAAGCGAACATCAAATACAGCAACGGCAAAGACAGTGATGGAAATAGAACTGAATTACAATTTTATCCTTGGCAAGGTAGTGCTATAGTCGCCGCTTATCTTCTCTTCATTTAAACTTTGCTTGGGTGGTGCACACCATAACGCGCAAATAAGATAAGATAAGATGAGATACATCTTTATTGTCCAGATCCTGGCACATTAGTTTGGTGTTTCACCACGTACACACATACACATACACGCACACATGCACACACACACGCAGTATGCTTGCACTCACAAACAGGCTTACAGTCACATGCATAATATAAATAAACATTTATATAAACAATAATAATGTTAAGCTAGATACTTACTCAGGATTCTGATTGTAACTCAATGGTATTCTGATGCATTCTCTAAGGTCATATGAATTCTTATAACAAAATGGTTAAGATGGAAGAAGTTTGATGGATGACGGTAAAAATGACCTCTTGTATCTTTCTTTGTTACAGATCAGAAGCCTAGGGTAATACACTTGTCTTACTGCTGCTTAGCCTGTCTCCACTTGCTCTTCATTTGGTTCAAAATAGAGTCAAAATAGTGTCCTCCATTGTGAACCAGATTTACGTCAGAGTGCAATTTTTGGATATTAAAATACAACTCTAGGGATATTCCATTCATAAAATCGGCTGTCATTTCTTTTCTGTTTTCATAACATAGTTTAAAACCCCCCCCCCAACAACAACAACCCAAAAACAGACGCCCCATAAAACTTCAAAGCTAATTATTGAATCGTCGCTGCTGTCATGACAAGAATTAGTCATTTAATAAACTGGGCTTTTCTATTTGTATAGATTTCTAAGAAACGGGCTTATAGGTAAACAATTTATAAAACCCAAGTTTGTATTCAGCCCTCGAGGTGCCATACTGTGTTTGGACTTTATAAATGGGTAGGAAAACAAAACAAACTGCTACTCTGTCATGGATCCACGTCACCGCAAAATGGACAAACCTAAGCTCACATGTTATATATTTATTTGTTTGATTTTCATTTTGTTTCGCTGGAAGTGTATAATATAATGCTTACGATAGGGCCCTGTCGTAAGTCAATTTTGACTGCTCTTCTTCCCTTCTGTGTCATTTTAGAATTTAAAAAAAGGACTTTTCTGTCTGTCTAGATTTTTTAGAAACTGGGGGTACAGGTAAACAATTTTTTAAAACAAATGAAGGGTAATCTTTGTTAGTCTGGCAAAGCCGACTCCAGAAATAGACACAGATCAGTATGGACTTGCCCTCACTTTCCTCGGAATTGAATTTTCTTCGTGTCTAGCTCAGATACTGAATAAGTGTGGTGTACATCAATCCGATTTTGTTGAATCTGAATAAAAGTGGCAAACATGCTATTGCTGTAACTGGAGCGAACAAGGAAACTGTCAAGACTTCCAGAATCAAGACGTAATTTTTCCTGATGACAAGCTACAGCAAAGGAATGAATGGAAAACCATGATCGCCGATGTCTGTCGCAGATCTGGCACTGGATGATGATGATGACAAGCTACAGAAACTTAAGAAATGATCTAGAAGTTCACGACATAGATACATGATAGTCATCCTATCTATAGCCAGCGCCCACATTAACCATATTTAAGAGATTAGATATTCGTAACGTGGCATCTATTTTTATTCCAGTTTGTCAATGTCGGCTGAGGTAAATCATCTGATGAGCTGCATGTATTTGAAAATAAGAAAAATTAGTAAAATACGTCATCAGATCAATACTAAGTATACTGCATTATTAGTTACTAGCTTAATATTATCAAAACTCGATTATTGTAACTCCTGGTTATCAGGAATGTCACTGGAGAAAGTTAAAAGACTTCAAACTGTCCAAAACAATGCTGCACTTTTAGTTTTACGGAAAAGAAAGCGCGCCTCTGCTAAACCTCTTTTACAAGCTTTGCATTGGCTTCCTGTCGAGAAAAGGATTGTGTACAAATTGGCCACCCTATGTCACACATGTTGGAATGATAATGTACCATCAAATTTATCAAATCTGTAAAGACTGTACTTTCCAACTCGCTGTTTAAGGTCATCAGCTGACAAAAAAACCCATATATTTTACCATCTGTGAAACTTAAAACAATGAGTGAAAGGGCATTTGAATGCCAAGTCCCCAAGATCCGGAATGGTTTACCAAGTACTTTAAGAGAGATCAAATCTTTTGCTTCATTCAAATTTCAACTGAAGTCGTTTCTGTTTTAAAATTTATAAAATGGATATTTGGATTACTTTTCTTTAGTCAGAACACAACGTTATATGTTATTGTTGTCCGTTGTACTCTATTGTAAAGCGTTCAGAGCCTGTGTACTTTAATCGGGGTTGAGCGCTATATAAATGTCATTTATTATTAATATTATTAAAGTCCACCTGCTCATATATGTTTCCAAGCAGGGTATTAACCAACACCTTTCACCATCAGGGTGGTCCATTAACACCAAATCTCCCAGTTGGAGGGCTATATCACACAGGTTAGAAGCACTGATGATATAGACTGAAATAGGTGCGATAACAATAATGAAACTGAATTTCGATAACAGAACAAATGGACCAGTATTTCTACAGTTATATGTAGCTCAAATCCACAGAAATGACGTAGTTGAACACGTCCTTGGTTCATCCTCCAGTAATTTTCTGGAACATGTTTTTTCCTTCCTATTTGTCATCTTGTATAATATGCAGAGATCAAACATGTCCATTTGTCTCTGCCTCACAGAATGTGCCTCTTGTCGTCTGTGAGGCTCATGGGAAATACATGAGAAGACCTAATTTCTAGTATCTCGAGAAAATGTGTGGATGGGGATAGGGGAGTGCGAAGAAGAAGAAGAAGAAGAAGAAGAAGAAGAAGAAGAAGAAGAAGAAGAAGAAAAAAAAAAAGAAGAAGAAGAAGAAGAAGAATGGGGAAGCTGATGATGGTGTTGATGATAAAGCTGCTGCCGCTGCAGCTGCTGCTAATGATGATGATGATGATGATGATGATGATGATGATGGTGATGATGATGATGATGATGATGATGATAATAATAATAATTGTAATGTAATAGTATTTCCACTGAATCCTTTCCCATTCCACAATTCTTAAACGTGTTATACTGGTTGAAAGTTTGTACATGTGTTTTTGCTGACAGTGCAGAAAAAATGTGTCGATTTATCAACCGAATTTTTCTAACCTCTCAGAACTTGACAAGACGACAAATCGAACATGATGTACAGGCCACTTAACCCAAGACGGCGTACCGTACTCAAAATAAGACGTTGATGGCTCGTTCGCCTAGTTGGCCGGTTGGACCTCTCCAATTCGGCGTAATCTAAGGCGAGATCGAAACCCCAGCAGTTGAGACGAGAGCACAATGGCCAATTTGCATCTAATTCCAGAGTGAGAGAATTTCATTTTTCTTCCTATTCTCCTCTTCTGAGCTTGTAGTTTGGGAGTTTAGCTCTTCCTTTTCCTGGCGGCTTTGAGGTTTCCGGCGTTGTTTATTTCTGTCTCAACAAACAAAAATTCACCACTGACATTCAGCCCATTGGTGTAAAAATAAGTTTGCCTTTTTTTTGGGGGGGGGGGGAGCATCTAAAAAACTTTTGTGCTTTTCTTTCTGAAATATAGTCCAGGCGTTTTATGCCACCATTGACACAATCTGGATCATTTACGAGGCAGCCCCCCCCCCTCATGCCTGTCGGCACCTACCGGGTCTGGAAGGTTTACAACATTGAATCAGAAAGAACCAGATATAAGATAAAAAAAACTCTCCCCACAAGGGATTCGAACCCTTTTCTTCTGTTGCGAGGGCAACGCCCCCTAACCGCTACACCACAGCAGCTCAGATAACTGTTTTTGTGTAAAAAAATCGTACAGTAGGGATGAACCCAACGACCGCACAACCACGCACATGTTCAACGACGTTGTTCCCAGAGGTTTGTGCTATTCTTAACCCTACTGTGAAGATCTAGTGCCAGTATGGACCAAGACCAACGTGAACTGATAATATCAAGGCATGGACGGGCCTAAGAGTGAATGACAGAGTGTATAAACGGCATCAAGTGACTGTATGCAGAGGCGGATAATTGCAGGTCAGCTTCATAGCCACAAATGACACCTCCGGGTGTCTAGGTGACTACGAATTCATCTTGTCTATTTTTAGATTTTCTTTTTATAATTGCAGTTGCTACTGCTGGGGTCTATACCATGGACTCCTGGCAATTCCTTACATAGTGTAGCTTGGAATTGCAATAAATACACCGTAAATTACCTCTCATTCCGTTCTGGTTTTAGTAATATTATTGAGGGCTGTATTTGCCCCCAAGAAAAAAAAATAGATAGATAGATAGACAGATATATAGATAGATAGACATACCGATAAACAGACAGACAGGCAGATAAATATACCCAGCGGCAACAGAAACTTCCCACTTTGTTTTTTTGTAACTGCGCCCTTGTTCACTTGAGTTAGTGAGCGAAATTTTGCACATCACTCACCATGTACCCAACGATGACTCCGCACTGATCTTTTTCTTGAACAAAAATTTAACCACATGGTCACGTGAGCCACATGCAAATTAACTTGTTTCGTGACTTAAGTTCCGCCGAAATTACAGTTTCATCCAAACTGTGTTCAGATCGACACATTATGGATTACACTCGTTACCTTGGAAGGCCATAATTTGTCATGCTTTATCTACATAACTCCTGTAATACATGCTTTATCTCCATTCTGTTACAATGAAAACACCTTTAAAAAACCCGAGTCAAGAATATACTCTTCAGGATTCAGCCGAGGCCATCGGCATGAGACTATTTAATGATACTAACAGAGCCAATGTTGTCTTGACCCTTCAAAAATGGAAGAAAAGGAACCTTGAATTGAACACAAAGTAGGCGGGTGTATTGACTTATTTCTAATCCCTTACGCTCCTCCCTCTTTCTTGACCCGCGATGTCAAAGACGGAGCAATTGCTTTATGTTGCGTAGCATTTTGAAAATTGTAGAAAAAAAGTGGAAGTCTGTCTGCCCACCAGCCAATCTAATAAATGGGGAGAGACGATTGGTTTTTCCCTATGGGATTGACGACGGAGACTCTGCGATGTAAACTAACTTACCTTGAAACGAGGAGAATCATCGCGACTCAACAAAAGGACCAAATGGGCCTCCCTTCGTTTTGTTCTTCAACCTTAGCGAAGCTGGACGGAGGACTGATCACAAGTCAAGCCTCTCACTCTCACTTCTTATCCAGCGCACATTGTTGGAATTCTCCCGTAAAATATCTCTGATAATGTCCTATCATATCCGGAAGCCGTCATGAAATCAGAGAGATCTAGACATTGGTATTGATTTCTTCGTTGTGTAATCTGGAGATCCATATATGGGTGCGCGAAACGCCACCTTGAGGGGACAAGTGGACCACCATGACACATACATAGGTGTCACGGCGCGGTGGAATCAGGCGCTCGTCAATTTTTTGGGCATGTGGAGTTATTGGTATCATCTGAAAGACGGGTTATTTGCCTTGATTCCAATGAAATAACTATCCATCTATATTGAATAGATCTCAAGATATTTGCGATTGAATGAAGTGAGGTCACCTAGTTTCAGTAGTGAAATTGCCAAGAAAATGACCGCCAAAGTTTGGTAAATCCAAAGTCAAAAGAGTCTTTGAAAAACAAAAAATGACATATTTTGTGGGTTAATGAGTGGGTTAAAGTAAAATTCAAATGGAAATCTGTTTTTATATGGACGTAAAAGAGGTTGAGCCAAAACATAAAAATTGGATAAATATTTCCAAAGTGGCGGAAAGATGCTGGTTTCTCCGATTTCTGTATTTTGACCCGATTTCTGTATTTTGACGAGCGCCTGATTTCACTACGCTCCCTCACGGCAGTGAACATCGACAATAAACGACAGCGAAGCGATTTGGTAATCCATACACCGAACGAAACGACACTGAGGCCACACAAAACTATCTTGTTGTCGAGTGTTCTTTTGTCTCGGTGTCGTTTCGTCACTTTGGGTTTCACAGTGATGACCATAGCACGTCCCTGTCAAAGGCTCACACAGAATCTCAATACAGTACAACTCCGATCATACCTGCATCTCCAAGGAGGGAGGACTACTGCAATAAATGAATAATGAGAGGGTGCTGGATGAAAGTGGCAATAGTAAGTAGTGTTTGAGTTTCTCTATCTCTCTCTCTCTCTCTCTCTCTCTCTCTCTCTCTCTCTCTCTCTCTCTCT
>NW_004797653.1:267262-268792 GCF_000002075.1 Aplysia californica
GGGGGTGGCTTTGCGGTCTTGAGCTGTACAGGCAGTATTCAAGTCGCACAAGACACATGGTACAGACTGCACAACGAGCCAGTGTGTAGAAAAAAGAAGTATAGAAAAGATATTCTATTGCGTGCAGCACGAAATGTCATCACTGACGGAACGCCTTACTTTGTGAACTTCCCCAAATATTTTCGGGCGTCTCTTAACTCCATTTATCATTCTTTATGGGTTTTTTTGATAAGTGTTTTACGGCGCTCGCAACTGCATAAGGTCATACGAGCACGCGGGACACGTTAAACATTTTCAGCTTGTAGAAAATTTTGTGTTTTGACCGGGTAGCGGCAGAATCGTACTCTTATCGATTTTGGACCACCAAGGGATCTTTAACGTGCGCAACTTGCACATGGGACCTCCGAGATTTTTTACCTTTGTCCGAGAAGGCCAGATGTAGATCTTTCCTACCATAAGATCAGGGGTGTGGCTGAAAGACAGCGGTAAGGAGTAGCAGTAGAAAGGCTGCAGAAAGACTCAGGCGCCCAGAGGAGAGGACAAAGGAGGTGAGGGGAGTGGGGCAGAAAGTGGAGACAAAAGCAGACGATAAAACATTGCTTGAGACACGGAAAGGAGATTAAAGGAGACAATATTGGAGAAGAAAATTTTCTGTCACTGTCCGGATTCGAACCCGGGACTTATTGAATGAGAAGCAAACACTTTAACATCTAGGCCACGAGAGCCCCCTCTATTTATCTAACCGGGGGTATGCATCTGTGTAAGGGGTTCGCTGATGGTTCTGTTGGCATCATGCTGGGCTGCAATACGAATGTTTCAGATCTGTATAGCAAACAATTCATATTATAAACGTGGGTCTCTTGTGAACTTCACAAGGGTCTTTGCCTCCTAGTTAGCTCAGGTTTATCGCCGATAAATGTTCGTTTCGAATGTATCTATCTTGAAATGGGTTTTAAACTATACTATTCTATATCTACATAATCCCCTCAATTCAGAGTATTGTGTGGAGTCTCTCGAGATCGAGAGGTTACAGCATTTGCCTTTCATTCAATAGGCCCCGGGTTCGAATCCAGATAGCGATTGAAATTGTCTTCTCGAAAAAGTTCTCATTTCACCACATTTCCTGCTCTCTTCTGTTGTCTGCTTTCGTCTTAACTTTCTGCCCCCACCCCTTCATCTCCTTTGCCCACCCCCTCTCCTGAGCTCTTGACTCTTACTACAGCCTGTCTTCTGCTGCTCCTTCCTACTGCTGTCTTTCAGCCACAACTCTGATCTTATGGTAGGTAATATCTAACACCTTGCCTTCTCGGATTAGGGCAGAAAATCTTGGAGGTCCCGTGTTACAAGGTGAGCACGGTAAATGTGCCTCGGTGGACCAAAATCGATAGGAGTAGTCTTCGGCCGCCTAACGCGCAAAATGCAAATTTCCCTACCAACTTAGAAAAATATATGTTTAATGTGTCCCGCACGCTTATTTGAAGAAGAAGAAGAAGAAGAAGAAGAAGAAGAAGAAGAAGAAGAAGAAGAAGA
>NW_004797653.1:270791-272069 GCF_000002075.1 Aplysia californica
GGGGGGGCTTAAGAGCCAGACTCAGAAAAAAGTGACTTCATAAACGTGACTGTGTTATGAGGGTTCCCTGCTTGCGTACAAAAACCGAATACTTGGACGAATAAGTACGATGACGAAAAGCATGCTGGTCAGGTTTTCTGTTCCTACGTCGGTGCCAGTTTTGTATTCCCTCAGGTCAATTGTTTTCAGTCCCCTGGTGTGTTCTATTTTCAGGGGTGACACTGGGCTCAGTTGCTCAACGAGTGACGCCTGTGGAACTGTACGTGAGGTTAATACAACTTCAGGCTCAAGATAGCTGCAAGTTAAGGGCATTGAAAAATATAATATATTTTGTATATATCACCGTTTTGCACTTAGAACGTAATTCATTTCAAGGTTATTTATTTATTGAGCCGCTGAAAACAACATGGTCAAAAGACAACACTCGAATTGGACTGAAGATCAGAAGACAAATTTTCACCTACTCTCTTGTTCAGCTACACCAAAGTTAGTAACCCCACCTTTCATTTAAACCCCTACACCTCAAAAATAACTTAGCTAAGTCTACATTCGCCTTTACTTATTTTTAAAAACTGCTCTATTTCTTTATTCTCCAACATATTATATATTTTAAGGCAATGTTTATACCCAATATTTAGACGAATACTGTACTGCCTAATTTTTTTCTGAATTCAGAATTTCATAACTCTTCGTAATAAAATACTAGCGTTATTGATCTAAACTTCAGTATTTATACCTCTGCTTTCATGTTTCTTACATCACATTACTATTAGTATGTGTGGTATATATAGCTTATACGTTATATCTGTTGATAAACATCTATGTTTTTATAAATTTTATAAATTACTGTTTATGCCACTTTTCCTTTTCTTTTTACATTAAATTCAAACGTTTGTCCATATGTCATTATAGGTATGTTCGAAAACAGTTGGTATTATGCAAATGTTCCTTGAATAATATGGATAAAGATGCATTTTTGTCATAAACATGAAATTGCCCCTTTTTGAATCTTTGTCTTCCAACATTTTGAAAAATGAATGAAAATATGAAAATTGAAAGCTTTTCACTTCGTTCAGGTATAACTATAATGGCACAAATACGTGCACAATAATGTTCAGAGGCTTGGTTTTCTGTGACCCTCATATTATATACTCTTCACGATTGTGTTTGAAGATTAAACCAATTGTTGTTGTTTTTGTTGCTGTTGCAAGTTCGTAGTTTTGTTTGGGGTTTTTAGTTCTGTTTTTTCTTCGGGGGCGGGAGGGGGGGGGGGGGGGG
>NW_004797653.1:272169-279080 GCF_000002075.1 Aplysia californica
GCTCATCCTCCGCTATCGGATGGACGTGTACCCCACAAAAAGCCACCAGCAGTCCCCACTCCCTTGCGACCCGGGCCCGAAGTCGGCCAATGAGGTGGTGACCATCAAGAAGAATTAGTGCCCCCGCTACTCCGACGTGAAGCCGTTTGATCTCTTGAGCCACCGCCCTTGCTGGTCGGCTACTCATTACCGTCCGCCCAGTTGGACAGTTAGCATTCCCCAGGCATGAGGACCGGCTACTCGGCCCGGAAACTGGCTCCGTCTTATGGATGTCACTTGATGTCCAAGACCCCTTTTTTAAAACTCGTTTTTATATTATGAGTACTTTTCTTAGGGGAGAGCGAGAAGGGGGAGGGGTGAATAAGTAAGAGAGAGAGAAAGAGAGAGATTGAGAGAGAGAGAGAGAGAGAGAGAGAGAGAGAGAGAGAGAAAGAAAGAGAGAGAGAGACAGACAGACAGACAGACAGACAGACAGACAGACAGACGGGACGGACATACATACATACAGACAGACAGACAGACAGACAGACAGACAAAGGAAAGGAGGGATGGGAAAGACTGAGTGGGAGAGAGAAAGCGAGAGAGAAAGAAGTAGTAAACGACATAGTTTACTTGTCAGCATTTTGATATAGCCTTTCATTCTTGAAAAAGAGCTCTTTCGAAGGGCTGAGACCTACATTGACACTTAATACATCATTTAGATGCTGAAACACTTGAATTACAAAAGTAGTAAAACAATGGATAGGGGCTGAGAAAAGGGATACAAGACATACAACCTTAAACGAACATGTAAAAAAGATCAGAAGATAAATATTTCACGCGGTACTCCAGCATCAGAATGGTTGTACTCGGGCCATTGTTGGGCAGTGGAGCGAGTGTGTGATTTGAAAAGGGGGGGGGGGGGGGCGAGATCAAGAATAGAAGAGACAGGCCTAGAAAAGAAAAGGCAATAGGGTTGAATCACCCGCAAATCGTCAGTATAGCATACCTCGAGGTCTTCAAAAAATTGGTTTTCGTAGAACATAGATAATGTATCCCTCTTGCCGCCTAAGCTTCTGAGCGGGTTTGGGTTTGGTAAGTGTGGAATATGGGGAACAAAGTAAGCTTCTCATTCGGAGAAAAGATCTCTAGTTGCATGCAAAGGCTGAAATAAATTATGTGAAAAGTCACTATCTTCACATGTTGTATCATTTAAGACGTGGACTGCTCTGTCCTTGCCTGTCACACCAAACCCAGTGATGAGATCACTGCAGACTGAAGGAAGTGCAAGGTGCCTAAAATAGAGGACTCACATAATCGAAGGATCATAACTCCGTCATCAATGCGCTAATTTTAATAAAACTTCGTAAAAATAGGATTCTACCACGGAGACAAAATGTTTGTAAATATGAAGAAAATTTGTCAAGACCTTGGAGAAATATTAAGTTATAAAGATTTCAGTTAAAACCAGGTAAATCGCAAAATTTCACCTAAAAGTGTTCAGCTGCAGGGGCGTGATCGTTCTGGTTTCAAGGTAAACATGGTAAAACCACGTAAGTCACACCAGATGGATACATCTCACCGTGCTGAGTAAGTTTTGAGGAAGAGAGGGTGTTATGCTGTAGAGGTCTGGTTCCAGTGGGACTCCAAACGTTAAGACTGGCCCTTGTATGGTTACAAGAAATGTTTGGGGAAGGCCTTAAAAACAGAAGTCGACTATTTACAATAAAGAGTGGCCACAACATTCCCCTAAACTTGAGTTCTTTCACTAATTACCCCTTTAGTGTTTTGACAAACAAGGTCTACAGGAAAAAGACACAAACGAGATGGAACACTTGAAAGTCAATGTAGTACAGGACGTCTAAGAATCGACCCAGAAATATGACACGGTTTTAGTGATAATTTCCAGTGGCGTATTGGAGCTTGTATGGTGAGAAATGGTCAATTGGTCAACACAAGGAGATTTAAACAGCCATCACCTCCCTGAGTTTATTTGGCAATATAATTTTTGTATAACTTTGCGAATAGTGACTATTTGAAATAAAACAGCATGGTTGATTTTTAAGAACTTGAAAACTTTTGCTCTTCATGCAATTAAATTTTTTTTTTTATAAGGTGTTATTTTTTCTGTTTTAAAATTGACAAATGTAAACATATAATGTACCACTAGTTGAATTTTATTTCTGCAATTAAAATGTGTCCTTTTTCAGACACCCAGTTCTAGATGGAGTCACGTCCCAACACCGGAATCCAGCTCACTTCACCATGACACCAAAGACGAGAATGGAGACTTCCCTACGAGTTCCTCTGTTGGTCTTCTGTGTTCCTTCTACTACCGGCGTGAGGCACTTCGCCTTCGCTCGCAGTGTTTGATTATAATGTTAGGACATCAATTCGCGAGCTTTTCGGTCTCTCTGTGAGATGTCGTATTCTTTTCAGTTCGGGTTAGCCTTGACAAGTAGATTCCAAGAACGCCTCTTTTTTAAATTTTAGATGGTGTCGATTAGGGCTTATGGCATCTACATTATAAAGTCCCAGTCACTTTTACCTCGGCATGTTGCACGTTAAATGTGGCTGTTGCAATAACTGTTTTCCATAAACTACGAGTTACCAAATCAGATATTACCAATAAACTCAGTTGATAGGAAGCGTCACCAACCCCAGATTGTGGTATTGTAAGTCAATTGAAGTATGTGAGAGTAAATGAATCAATAGGTGCATGGGTGAGTGCGTAAGTGAGCGAGTGAGTGAGTGAGTGAGTGAGAGAGTGAGTTACTTGGAATTACTTAGATCCAGAGCTAGAATCATAGCAGGCGGCACATGTCCATAGGTGCTCATCTCTCCTTTCCAGCGTCCACCTCAGGGTCTTCCTGCTAAAGTGAGTGAGTGAGATAGTGAGCGAGTGAATACGTGAGTGAGTGAGTGGGTGGGGGAGTGAGTGAGAGAGTGAGTGAGTAAGTAAGTGAGTCAGTGAGTCTGTGAGTGAGTGAGTGAGTGAGGGAGTGAGTGAGTGAGTGAGTGAGTCAGTCAGTCAGTCAGTAAGAGAGTGAGTGAGTGAGTGAGTGAGTGAGTGAGTGAGTGAGTGAGTGAGTGAGTGAGTGAGTGAGTGAGTGAGTCAGTGAGTCAGTGAGTCAGAAAGTGAGAGAGTGAGTGAAGGAACAAGAAAAAAAGCACCAAGTAGGCAAAATTATTCGTTAGTCCATGGTTAAACGGATTTGTGTTAGTGGCTGTCGGATTGAGGGAAAAAGTAGTCCTTTTTTCCTTTACTCTTTTTACTGTCGATGTGGTAACCTTAATCTGGTTACGAACGTGACCGACATACGGGGGCCAGTGAAGTCCAACGCCTACAGGCAGTTGAAATAATCGAATTGTTTCTAGACTTTAACGTTTGTATAGAAAAGATAATAATATTTCGACCATTATCAGAGATGCTAACTATGCGACTCGGGCGCATTCATATTATAGATTCCAACCATGTTCTGAAAACTCTCCTTTTTCAATTCTGTTTTAAGAGGGTTCAAGGCCATATGCGACTCGCGATCATTCTTTTGGTATTTATTTAGCTCAGTCTCATTTATACTTTTGAAAAACAAACATAAGGGGTAAGATTAAGATTTTAGACCATTTGACTTCCTTTGGAAAAAACAGTGAAGTTTCGAAATGGAAAAGCAAATAAAGTGGATCGCAGCAACCTTAATGACAATGAATTGGCAGTAGATGGGGCTGGCGTGGGGTGGGGGTTGGGGTGGAACGAGGGTATCTAAACGTCTGTGGAAGAAAAAAACGCTCATCGACTTTTCCAGAAGAGAAAGGATAAATTACCAACAGCACTATATTTGAGTTAAGGTTTCAATTTTATCTCTATCCCCGAAGACATGCTATATCAATGAGATATAGTTGTTTAGCAGACCCCAATTCTTGAGCAACCCAATAAGCTTTGGGCTGCATTGAAATAAACTCAATTGGATAAATAAAGTCCCTCCCTTCTCCATCTAAATACACTCTTCCTTCATCTGTTATAAAGCGAATTCTTGCACGTTCTTATACCTACTGAAAAAAGGGTTTTAAAGATGAGTCTAATAATATTGCAACGGAAACCAAAACATTAACTTTTTACTAGACTCTATGAAGTTTGGGTGCATCTTTATAAAGGCGCAGACGCAGAAAACAATTGAAATACGTTTCATCATGCTATTTATTCTGTTGACCATATTATTACCGTTCGTTACATCATGGTTATCATTCTTTGGTTCGCATTCAACGCATGCGCGTGAGACACCGGATGACACGCATTTGCAGAAAGGTGTTTACCGATCTCAACGTCGGCCAATCAGGAACATGGAAACTCCATCCGCCCCACTTCCTTCTTAGCAGACGGTTAATTCCAACAGCCTCAAGAAGTTCACGTCCAGACTGTTGCTTATGACAAGCATTAAATGGGATCATTGTCATCCTGAAAGATGTCTGTGTGGAATTCAGGCAACCGGTTCATTCAGTGTGCATTGTTTCATAATCCCTTGCTTTCTATTTTATGTATTGCTTTTTAGCTTTATTAATATTTCAAAGAGGGGGCGGTTAGAGGGGGGGTGGGGGGTGGGCCAGCGCATGACGGATGGACGTTCTGCAAGGAGGGTAGAGGGGGCTAAGATTTTCCTAGGGAAATGGTGCTGCCCCTTTTTCTTTTAAAATGTTTCAACCACGTTGCATAAGCCAGACACATGATTTAAGTTTTTCAGGTCGTTTTCCTTTCAATATTTCTTATATCAGAAAAAGAAAAAAGAACTCTCTCAAGTGTCTGATTTTCTGTGGTTATTTTTCCTTGTTCATCTATCTATCTATCTATCTATCTATCTATCTATCTATCTATCTATCTATCTATCTATCTATCTATCTATCTATCTATCTATCTATCTATTTCTTTTGTTAACTACGACTGCCTTTCTGCCTGTCCGACCGTCATTGTCTGCTTGTCTGTCTTTTTATCTTTGTCTCTCCCTCCCCCCTCTCCTCTCAATCTCTTTCTCTCTCTCTCTCTCTCTCTCTCTCTCTCTCTCTCTCTCTCTCTCTCTCTCTCTCTCTCTCTCTCTCTCTCTCATTTCTCTTTCCTTTTTTGTTCTTCAGTCTGTAATCCATGTATGTTCTGATATGCACAGATGGATGTAGAGGCACCCGTTTTTGACAAAAAAGAATTGAAGTACATTATCACACCCCAGACATTTTGTTATCCTTATTTTGGAACTAGGCCTACTTTATTAAATTACAGGACAGGACACTATTGCCCTTGTGTCACAAATTGATTGTTAATTTGTTCGTTAAAAAGTGCGTCCTTTCAATAATGTGTTTGTAAGTATGCTTACGTTCCTCCAAACGAGCTTTGATAATAGGATAATTAAAAAAAAGAAAATTTAATTTTTATTTATCTTGGCTCCTCTCTTGTGCAATTTTTTTCCAAAGTAAAAATGCCATAATATTCCATAATTATTTTTAAAAAGACTTTTGACTTTTGAAACAGTCTTTCCTATTAGAGGAAGGCGTGATGACTTTTTTAGCTTTCTTTTTCAGATTTTCAAGAGGCATGATCCAAATATGCACGATGCAACTGAGAAGAGTTTTTGTCTTTTTTAACTCTTTTGTTTTCTGGTTTATATTTGTTGTTGTTGTTGATGTTGGTCATGGTGCTGTTGTTGTTGTTGTTGATGATGTTGGTCATGGGGCTGTTGTTGTAGGGGGTGATGGTGGTGGTGGTGATAGTGGTGGTCGTTGGTTTGATTTCTTTTTCAAGACTTCATAATCTTAAAGGGCTGGAGCATTTCCCCCACCCCACTTGACGCAAAACAGGCTATTTTTAGACTCATGACTTGGCGCTCATATGACCTTATGCAGTTGCAAGCGCCGTAAAACCTCTCCTAAAACTAAAACTAAGACTCATGATTCCATTCCCGTCCGGACCAAAAACCAGACAAAAAAATATTAAGCCTGATCAGAGGCGTCCATTCTTTAGAATGTTTTATAGCTCGTATGCTCTTGAAAGAATGCACAAGAACTCACACAGAACATGACTTTATTCAAAAGGTTTGTTTACTGTAGATTATAATATCAGTCAGTTTACGAATGAAGTCAGGTTCGGCTGGAGTAGCCAAACACAGAAACATTTAGGGATGAAATTGCAAGGTGACTAGTTTGCTCTTTGACAAATCCTAATAACATTTTAGATGTCTTTCCATGTTGTCCTTAATATCTCTCTCTCTCTCTCTCTCTCTCTCTCTCTCTCTCTCTCTCTCTATCTCCCTCTCTCTCTCTATCTCTCTCTCCCCCTCTCTCTCCCCTTCCATCTTTATCCTCCACTGTCTCTCCCTCTTTCTTGCTTTCAATTTCTCTCTTCCTTTCTTTCCTTCTTTTTCTGTCTTTTTCTGTCTCTCTCTCCTTTCTCTCTTTCTCTCTCTCTCTCGTTCTCTCTCTCTCTCTCTCTCTCTCTCTCTCTCTTTCTCTCTCTCCCTCTTTCTTTCTTTTGTTCTCTCTTTCTCTCTCTCCTTTCTCTCTGTTTCTCCCTCTAACTGTATTTATATCAAGAGAACACAGAAGATACTATTGTCATGTGTTCCCAGTCAGGAGTTAATCCTGTATGAAGACAGGTTTTTAGATCAGTAATGGCCGATGTGTCCTTGAACACGACATGCTAAGCCTTGTTAAAAAGACACACACAAAAACAAAACTAAACAAACCCCCCAGCGCTGCACTATTGTGACCAAGGACGGCATGCATGCTTGTCATTACATGCATTTACTGTCTGAAGCCGGCCTGTTGTTATATTTTGCCATTTAGCAGTAAACCAAGGAGTGCAGCTAGTGCGTCTCAGCCTCTCTGGCGTATGAATGATATCCTTTCCAAGAGCCAGCTCTCACGTATAATGTCTGCCTATTTGCCCCCCCCCC
>NW_004797653.1:280431-281584 GCF_000002075.1 Aplysia californica
GCTGCAGAAAGAGTCAGGAGCCCAGAAGAGAGGGCAAAGAAGATAAGGAGTTGGAGGCAGAACGTAGAGACGAAAGCAGACGACAGAAAATTGCTAGAGAGAGGGAAAAGAGGTGAAAGGAGACAATTTTAGACAGGAAAACTTTTCGGTCGCTACCCGGATTCGAACCCGGGACCTTTGAATGAGAGGCCAACACCTTAACCTCTAGGCCAGGAGAAACCCCAAAAATATCTTTACACGGGAATCGAGCTCAAGTTCACTGAGTGCGACGACTAAACGTCTCACTGCTACACCACAGGCACCGATGACTTGAAAGTGCTGACACTGTGATCTGCTCTTGAAAGGATTCTAGGTTTCGATCCTTTTGTCGGCAGTCGGTGCCCCCAAGGATTTGTAATGCATCACTGTGTCGTGTTTTTGGTCATCGTGATTAACGACAAGAAGGCCAGCTCCACAAAAGTTGCCCTCAGAAAACTACGAACAATATGACAAGTCTTAGTGTCACCATTAGCGTTGATAAAAAAGGTTGGTTTCTTTTTTTTTCTCAAAAAGAAGTTCTTTTGTTTTGTCTTACTCTTTTTCTGAGAACAACCGAGATTAGCAACGCCCTAATCACGGTATGACAAAAATAAAACTTTTGTTTGAGGTACCACTATATTTAGGCCGTTTTAGTACATGTTGAAAGAGAAGTGAATAAGCATAATCTAAAATCTTTGGTAACATCAAGACCACAGTTAGTAGTAACCTACACTGGCGAGGTAATGGGAAAACAAAACTGACGTTTTTAATTAAAAGGAATGGGATAGGTGTCTTGAAATTAAAAAAAGTAAACCAACGCCTGTACAAATGAACAAGGAATTCCACGTAGAAAGTGGTTTCTCAAGGCGTGATGTACGAACAAAAAAAAAAGATATGTTCTTTGGTTTTAACTGAAGAGTAGCTGGGTCTTTTTAGACGCAATAGTCTGGCCTTCTTCCTTGGATGGATGTATACTATAGAGCGCAGAGGTCAAGAGAAAGATGAATCAGATTGATGTCTCCAAACCTAGTGCAAATCGAAAACTAAGATGGAAGATAATTTGGAACTGAAAATTGAATCAGACAGAAGAGACAGTATAGAAGGTAGAAAACGAGGGAGAGGGAAAGGGGGGGGG
>NW_004797653.1:283672-285347 GCF_000002075.1 Aplysia californica
CCCCTCTGCCCGAAACCATCCTTCAAAAAGAAAAAAATCAATGAGAAATCTCAAGTTGAGACGAGTACAGACTGTTGGAAAGATGCGTCTAAAGGTTGGGAGGGGGGGGGGAGTTGTTTGTTTGGTTTCTTGGGTTTTTCCCCCCTTTGTTTTACCCGGAAAAAATAATGCAAGATTACTTTTGTTTGAACATATTATCAAAACAGTCTTATTGTTCATAAGGTTTGATTTTCTGTTTTTGGTGTATTTTGTTAGCCCGTGTGGCATTCAAATGCTGTCCTTGACGTTGGTTTCATTAGGGTGGGGCTATACACATTTCAGTCAGTGACTGGGGGCTCTCGTGGCCTAGAAGTTAAGGTGTCCGCCTCTCATTCAATAGGTCCCAAGTTCGAATCCGCAGAGCGACGGAAATTCATCCTCTCTAAAATTGTCTCCTTCCACCTCCTTTCCTGTTCTAGCAATGTTCTGTCGTCTGCTTTCGTCTCCACTTTCTGTCCCCACCCCCTCACCTTTTTTGCTCCCTACTCTGGGTCCCTGACTCTTTCAGCAGCCCTTCTACTGCTACTCCTTGATTCCTTCTTACTGTTGTCTTTCAGCCACACCCCTGATCTTCTGATACTAAGGAAAAGGGCGAAAAATCTCGGAGATCCTGTGTGCAAGTTAAGCACATTAATAATCCCTTGGTGGTCCAAAATTTATAGGAGTAGGTTTTGGCCGCCACCCGGGCAATATCCAAAATGTCCTACCTACTGAACATGTTTAATGTGTCCCGATCGCTCGTATGGCCTTATGCAGTTGCGAGCGTTGTAAAACACTTACCAAAAACATCAACATAGTGACTTCTAAGTCCCTCCCCCTTTCCCACAACCTTAACCTTTCTAGCTGATAGGAGGAATTAATTTTTAAAAAAATTATTTCTGTAATTAGTCTAACTATTTAGTTGATAATAATTGTCCCATCTGTCCCTGCAATCATAATGATATGTTCACGTTATGAGTTTGCAGAGCCGTTGTTAATATTTTCACAAGCGATTTATTTTTCAAAAGTCGAAACAATTAAAAGAAATGTTTTGCATGTTCTCAGCTTTTATGTTCAGGTGCAATTAATGTTATCCGGGAAGTAAGATTGCTTTTTAAGATGACAACTATTTACCTAGCCCCTCTTACAGTTTTCTCCAACAGAAATATACATATGACCTCCAGTCCCCAAAGCGCTGCAATGAATTTTTTTGTTGACCTCTTTCCAGGCTATTCTTGAAAAAAGTGTCAGTAAAAAAGAGATTCAAGGTAATTTCATCTTAAAACACCCAGAGAATAACTAACCTCATATACATGTAAATTGACATAGCGTTTCGGACTTTATTTCCATATCGCTCTGCGTCAATGAACACTGCAGGCGACACAATGCATTAAACAGAAAGCCAGGCCAGTAGAAAACGAAGGTTGAAATATAAGAAAGGATGTTCTTATTCTCTGGGGAATCTTTTATTGAGCTTCAGGCAGTCACTATTAAATACAACTGCTCTTGCAGCTAGGATGGGAGATAGTAAAAGTACAAGTGTGAATTACGTCCGTCTCGTTCTCTATCCCTTCTCTGTCTCTGTCTCTTTCTCTCTCTCTCTCTCTCTCTATTTCTCTCTCTCTCTCTCTCTCTCTCTCTCTCTCTCTCTCTCTCT
>NW_004797653.1:287547-339461 GCF_000002075.1 Aplysia californica
TCTCTCTCTCTCTCTCTCTCTCTCTCTCTCTCTCTCTCTCCCTCTCTCTCTTCCTCTTTTCCTTTCTCCCCAATTCCCTTCTTCCTCTTTGTTCCGGATTTTTACAACGCTTTCAGCTTCAGCTGAATGGAGCGCATAGCAAGTGAGATACATGACATGTCAGGCGGTTTGCTGACACGACTGCAGTCCGTTCATTTATCATTTGGATACCCTACAGATATACGTTAACGTTTTAGGTTTTTACAGTAAATTGAAATCCAACACTATGGTCTATTTAATAAAAGACAAGTTTTAAGTTGGACATACATCAACGTTATAGGTTCTTACAGAATACGAAACCCTATACTATGGACTAATTAATGATAGATACGTTTTAAGGAGCTTGCTGCCAGTAGGCATTGAATAGGTTTTACGTGCAATACTATTTAAGAGACAGGACCTCCACATTAAACATGAACCTCCGACAGGACCTAGTCGAAGGAATGGAGGACCTTAAAAACTCCCCAGAACATCTCAGCTTCAATACGCGCGGTCTAGGATTCGAAGCAGGGCCACCTACTCCGTAGTCTAGTATGGTACCAACCGAGCTAAAGGTGCGCCCAAGTTGCTTGCTGACCTATTCTCCTTAATGAAGTGGAGAAAAACAAAGATCTTCAAGAGTTCCACAGCATAAAGTTATAATTTGTGCTTTCAAAGAGTCTTTTTGTTTTGAGGGATTTTTTTCTTAACTGCACAACATGTGACTTTGGAATAAAATGCATCTTTGAACGTTGCTTCTTACGGCTTTTAATGTGGATGACGCCAACAGCAGCTATTTTAGTGGGTGTTTTTCAACTTGTACTTACACTAGAGCAATGAATCATCTTTCAATGTGAACTTTAAAAAAAGCCCAAATCAGACATCGATCCCAAAAAATTTTCTGTTAGCAATAGAATTAAATTCCTTTGAAGGCGTATAGATTTGGCTCTTACTCCTATTTGAACAATGACGTCGTACTCAGTTGCATTGTTCTCTTAACTGACTGACGAGGTGAGCTAGTTAATTTGAAGGTTTTAAAATTCTGAGTCAGTTTGTTCCAAAATGTACTTTCTACATTATCAAAGAGTAGCAAAAGAAAAAAAAATCCCAGCTTGTCACATAATGCGCTCTATGCATCTGTTTCTGTTAATCAAGCTATCTTTTGTTCTATACCTTTAAAGGAGATCAATAGCTAGCGTCTTATTACTGTTTATCTGCGCAGTCGAACAGCAAAATAGCAAACAATGTAGTACAAAGAGGCCAAGAATAAAGCTGCCCTGAGTCTTTAATAAAACGCAAATTGACATATGACAGATGAAACAGATGAACAATATTGTAAGCAGAGACCCCAAAAAAAAGTGAAAACTAAAAGTGAAGACCATCTGTTCTATGCGAAGTTTATTACTATGGTTCGCCAATTTCATGACGGCATGAAAGGCAATCTTAATATGTCTGAACCTTTTTGTGAGACAAATAGAATGAAGCAGTGATGTGTGCTAGCACCAATGCTTTGCAACATCATCATCTCAGCGATGATGCATGAAGCGTTCCGGAAGTCCCCTGCTGGCATGGATATCAGGTACAGACTGGGCGGTAAAGTCTTCAGCTCTTGTAGACTGGAGGCAAAAACAAAACTAGTGCGATGCATGTCTGTGAAATGCCGAAGATTGTGCACTACCCGTTTAAGAAAAATCCAGCATGAAAAACTGTTTTGATCATTTTACAAATGCATGTTAGAACGCTTAACTTTACTGGGCTGACCATATCGAAAGAATGCTCGATTTCATAATCGCAAAGGAAGAATTCACTTCTTAACTATTCTCAATGAAGCTTAAGGTTGGTGGACTAAAACAAAACCCGCTACAAATACACCCTGAAAATATCTCTGAAGGATTTCAAAATATATACCTCGACATAGGAGAGTCCAGCTCCGGACAAACCCAGCAGGATAGAAGCAGCAAATTAAAAGAGGCTTTACCAATAAGAAAGGCTGAAACCAAGAGAGAAACCCACAAGCTGCGTACATCCACAAGTAGAAGTGAAGCTTTAAAATTCAAAATGTGGCAAACATTTCTCAGCCAGAATTGGTCTTATCGGCCACAGCAGAAACCAGAAGTCATCTTAACCTTCAGTTTGTCTAATTTTTCTATTTCACAGGCGAAAATCACTTCATATGTAATGCACTACGTCAGACGTTGCTGGAAGAGCTATTAGCATCATTATTTTTATCGTTAAGAAAACTATTCAAGTATCTTTCAGCAATCATCTGTTCAGACGCATAAATTTCCGAGTCAGATCAACGACCTCTTGATGCAGTCGATAGGATTTAGAACTAACGGGAAAGATAATACTCGACATGAGTCAGTCTCTTTCTTTGCACACCTTTCTTTTCTTTGTACGATTATAATTATCATTTTGAAATGCTCCAGAGTATAAGCAGTGATTGACCCCCCCCCCCTCGAAAAAAAAGAAAAGCAGTAACAAATCAAATAGGAGAAATAATAAAAATGCGAAAAAAATAAAGTAACATAATATTGAAGTAATATTCAACAGTCAATTCATTTTTAAGAAAAATTGTTAACCACTCCATTTTGTACTGTAACAGCATAGAGTTATTTAGAATAAATAAAATCTCCTGTAACTCCTCCGTTTCGCAAACGCAGAAAAAACAACTAACACTGCCTACCGTGTCATTGTATTATGTTTACACCCTATTGAAATGAGATATTATGAAGTGGATTAGACTTCTTTATTTTTCTGCTGCTGGAAATTCGTCTCAGATTTAGAAAAATACAAACACACACATTCACATGCACAGGAACACGCACACGCACACGCACACGCATGCTCACGCACGCATGTACATGCATGTACATACTCACAAGCAAACACACACACGTGCACACAAAAAACATTTCCATATCAATAGCACTTTAATAGTAGACAACTGAAACAGGTGAAGGAGCTTAAATAATCTTGCCAGCACTTTGTCTGAAAACTGATCCATAGACAGAGAAATAAAAATGCGAACTCAAAAAGCCAACGCTGTCAACTACGAGCTCGCACACCTCCTATCTCATCCAAACATTTCCAGGGACAAAAAGAGACAGCTTATCACTTCAACATTCATACCAACATTATGCTACCAGTGCCAGACCTGGACCCCATGAAAACAAAATCACTGCCTGCGAAACGAAATATCTCCGCAAAACCCTTAACATCAGAAGACTAGACAGGAAGAGAACTGAAGAAGTAAGAGCAGCTATTGGCATTGAGTCCTGCCTGCATTTCATGGAAAGAAAAAAGAAAAAAATGATTTGGCCACCTGTTACGTATGTCACCTAGTCAGCCAGCCTCGAGAGCCTACAACACCATTCACTCAGGCTATAAAGGAAGAGCAAGGCCACGCAAAAGGCGGATTGAGGGTGACAAGGAAACTTTGAGAAATCATGACATACCTACTGACTGAGCTGCGGAGCTGACCTACCATAGAAAACTGCATCTCCCCTCGACGCCTGACGGCTACAGAGGATGAAAAAGCAAACGTAAGAAAGGAGCTGCACTTAATCACCACCAAAAAAGCTGTAGCCATATGTACAGCTATCACGTATAGTACCATCGTGTCGTATATCCCACTTCATCGTAGTCAAGGGATCGAAGAGCAATATGATGTCACCACAAACGGAACACATCTGATGTTGTGGTTTTCAGAGGATCAAAGAGAAGAACTAAGGCTGTCTAATGGATCAAGCAATAAATGTAAAACTAGATTTGGCTTCGGCAAGGACTTGTATTACGCGATATGTTGTCACCAAAGAATGAGAGCGCTCTCGAGTTCATGGTTCTGTTGGAGGGAAGGTAAAACCACCAATGGAGCGGGACAAGGAGCTAGATCTCTCCAGAAGACAAAGAAGAATATTGTCACAATTACGGGGCAATGTGAAGAGTCCTATCCTTCAGTCATACCTCCATAGGATAGGCTCTACCCAAGACGACTCATGCCAGAAATGTTGTGTCAGTCCTGACGACTTACGACAAGCACTATTCGAGTCCCGCAGGGAGACCTATATCCCGAACCACTGCTGCAAGGCAAGGAAAATGACAACCTTAATTCATTTCGCATTGAGAAATTCGTCTTGGTCCTTTTCAAAGGCAGAAGTGATATTACAAAGGTTAGGTGCACTCACGTATACGCACCAGAAAGATTAGTTAATACATGCCTCTAATGCTAGAGCAACCCGCTCCGCAAAACATTCTCCCCTCTCTCTCTCTCTCTCTCTCTCTCTCTCTCTCTCTCTCTCTCTCTCTCTCTCTCTCTCCCTCCCCCCCCTCTCTCTCTCTCTGTTTCATTTGTAGCTCTGTGTGTTCAGTAACCTCACTGCAGTTGGTATGAATGAATTTCTATATCTGTTTGTTCTTGCTTTTTAGGAATATATCGTTTACTGCGGGTCGATATTGAAATTCCTATGTCAATGGGTTGCTATGGCCACTTAGCATTGTTTCCCCCTTTTTAGAACGTTTGTTTTGTGTAGATATTCGGTTACTTAGAACCAATTATTCTTAATGCCTTTCTGATCAATTTGTTTATTTTTATGTTTTGCTGTCTTCCCAAATTGCGACCATAGCAAGAGATACCAACATTTATCAAAGTTTCTATTGTGGTGGTGTAGAATATCTCAACGATGGATGGATTCAAATTGAAGGAGCTAAGTTTCCTTAGAAAGTACAGCCTCTGATTTATCTTTTTAATGATAATTTTAACGTGATTTTGCAATGTAAATTTGTATGAATCCGTGATTTCAATAAAATTGTTTCTTTTCAATTACGAGTGGTGGGGTTATTGATTGTTCTCTTCTAAAATAAAACAAATACGTTACTTTGTTCTTGAGAGGTCCACTTTTATGAAATTTGAATTGCGCTAAAAAAAGAATATAAAAATAGTTCTTCGAAATTCTCTTTTTCATCTAGGTTTATTTATCCAATAATAGCGGTGTCATCTGCGAACATAATTAAGCGTGTTGTTTTTTATTTACTTCTATGATCGTTGGTACATATTGTATACCAAACCGGTGACAAAAAACATCCCCGAGGAGAGCCAGTGTTACAAAAGATTGTGCCAAATTTTGTGTTTTTAAGGTTAACATAATGTTGTCTGCCTGTCAAAAATTCCAGGACTCATGCTGCAGTATTATGACCAACTCTCAGACTCAGAAGATTTTCAATGACAATATGCAACAAAAAGTACCCTCGTATACATTTTTGACGTTTCAAGGTCTTTCAGTATAGAGTTTAAAAAAAGCAAGTACAGCATCTTTTCGTTCCTCTCTTGTTTGCATGCAATCTGGAATAGATCTACATATTATTCATGAACGCAACCTAGATATATTATTTGAGAGGATCAATTTTCCAAGGCACTTAAAAAACAATGGATGTAAGAGGGACTGGTCGTGAATAATTCAATTAATATATTTTAGGCTTTTTTGGTATTGGTATTACCTCCGATTTTTTCCATATAGCAAGAATGCAGGTAAATATCAGGGCCAGTTGCTCAAAAGAAGATCTTAACACACTCCCTTTCACTTTGTCTTGACCGCAGGCTGTGTTTATGTTTACACTTTGAAGTTTCTTTTTAATCACACTCCTTCATGCTCAATTCGCAGCCTCTGTTTAAGGGGGGTGGGGGGGGGGGGTACACCCCCAAAGTCCCGATTCGGCTCAAAATTATGGAATTTGAGTTGTAGGCATTTTTAACTTCCTCAGCCTCTCCTACAACTATTTCATCGCATAAGAACCCCCCAAATCCGTATTTTGTCCCATACCGGGCATGATTGTCACCACCATTTCCTCATTAAGTTAATAGTTGTTTTTTTTTACCGGTCGTTTTCTCAAAACGCGACTTTTCTCTATACTTTTTTGAATAAATTCACCATTTGTCATCCAATCTTCATGACATTTTCACAAAATTAAGAAAAAAACATAACACAAAGCATTCGTCTGTTACATTTTTTATATATTGAATAGAATTTTGTTGGTGGTGTCTGGAGTGTGGATTTTCACGGATATTTTGCAATTTAAATGCTACTTCAGGTAAAAATTCATTAAAAATTTTCTAATTCGTTTAGGAAAACAACAACAGACAAATGTTTAGATCTAATGTTTGTTAACACACTACCAAAAAAAACCACAATAAATTTCCATGAGCAATAAGTCCGTTATTTCTTTCAAAAAGGACCACATATTTCTTATATCATTTGTCTGAAATTCGTTCTCAATTCTAGTTTCTACGCTTGTTTACAATGAACAATCTTTTTTTTCTTTTTTTTTTTTTTTTAGATATCAAGTACATTTCATTCATATTATTGCTTCTAAAGCTTTTCAGTTTTTCTTTTATGAGATCTTTCAGCACTTTTGTTAACCCATGACTTATTATTTGGATAGTACGTAAGTGTCTTATATTAGTAACATTTTCTTCACAACACTCAGTGTAAGCACAAATGGTTCCAGTAAGTTCGTCAAGGTCCTTGCAGGTATTTTTGAACATGTCCCAGTCTGTAGAGTAGAAACATCCCCGTAACTGCTCGGTCGTGAAGTCAGTCCATGACGGTATCGTCCTGGTTGTTGGTTTCTTTGTCATGAGCAGGGGGTGGTACTTGGGGATCAGAAGGATGTTATTGTGATCTGAGTCTCCCAACAGTGGCAGGGGAAGAGACTTGTAGCCGTCCTTGACGTTGTCATAACACAGGTCGATGGTCTTTTGTAACCTTGAAAGTGGGGAAGGGACGAGTCGAAACGGCAATGGTTGAAGTCACCAAGAGTCAAGATGACAGCGTCCAGTGACTGTAGCTCTTGCTGGTGAATGGGAGACGCTAGGATCTCGACAGCGTCGCTCTCCGTAGCTTGGGACGGGATGTAGACCACGTCGATGGTGACACCAGCGGACTCCCTGGGCAGGAAGTGGAGGTTAATATAGAGACACACGCCGCCACCAGTGGTCTTGCCGGCAGCAGAGGTTCGATGTGTTTGTTGAAAGGGCCATTGTGGGATTCGAACCACGTCTCCGTGAACGCAAGAAACAAAGCGTCACGGTATTGATTAAAATGTTGACTGCATATTGATAGTTCTTCTAATTTGTTGTTGAGAAATCGTGTGCGGCCAAACACAAAAGCTGGTAGAAAGGGCTTTCCTGCGCTTGGTTTTTCTCTGGTCCCTCCTTTCCTCCAACTCTTCTGATTCTGTTGTAGAGGGAAGTCGTACTGAGCATGGTGACAAGATCTCAGACATTGGGGTCGGAAGTTAAACATCATAACTGGGCTATATGTAATGGTGGAAAACGGCGAGTGGTTTGGTAGGGGTCTCATTTCACCGACAAATGCCAATAAAATTATACACTTAATAGTCTGAACACTGCACTGCGCCTCCATGACTGAATGAGGAAAGTTTCAGACACACAGTCTAAACAGAAACAATAAAAGAGCTACAAAATAAGCAGAGCCGATTTAAAAACGACCTTGTCGCCGCATGAGCAGCACCAGAATACCCGGCCCAGATCAGACGTGCAATGGACCAGACCAGAAGAGGTCGTCACATATCATCTATCTGCATGTTGCTGGTTGCCGCCTTCCGGAGGAGGCCAGCAATAGAAAGAAAGAAAACTGCTATCAGTGTCGGTCTAAGTGGCGGTTTTGTGTTCTGTAACACCAGGCTCCGGTCCACTCTTAGGATATTTAAGGAGCGGGACCACCGAGATTAAAGTCCATCTTCGAAAGGTCAGTGCCAAATAAGAAATTCGTGTAAAGTTGGACTAGCTGGGGCTCAAACCCCCGAACCCACCGAGCGGCTGATTGCAAAGCGGAATAACAACGATAATTGTTGAATAAAATGGTCTACCTCTCCCCTTTTGAGATGGAACAAAGCTATAAAAAACAAACACCCCCCCCAAATGAAAAACAAAAGAAAAAAAAATTAAAACGACGGTGACGCCACCTAAACAAAAAGCGTTTCGGCCTGGGTTTTTTTTTTTAAAAATTGGAGAGAACCATTTATGAGTGGCATACGGTCTTCGTTAGCTACTGGAGAACAGAGAAGAAAGAGTCTACCTTGTAATTCCTTTGTTAGGAATAATATAGTCAGATGAATTAACAGATTGTTATCGTGGCTACGCTACACTTTCACAGATTGTTAACGGGGATCTACAGGTAACTGATGGAGGTACAGTCCACAATCAGGCTTTGACACTTTCAAATAATTACAGACAAACGTTCAACACAAAGGGTGTTCCCTGATTCCATTGTTTACTGGGAGAAAGACATAGCAAAAGAAAATATTCGTAGAAAATTAGACTGCGCCAAGTGGTAATAACAAAAAGTAATCGATGTACAATGAAACATATGTGAGCCCAAATTCTAGCCCGTTCCATAAATTGATGATGATGATGTATTATTATCATCATCCCTGCCTTCTGACAGGAGAAGCTGGTATTACCGTTCGCTCGGGAACGTCATCTTGTGAATTCCACACGCATATTATCACATTTTTACAGGTATGCTATTCAGTATTTACTCCGTGTTTATTGTTAAGAAGAAATATTATCCTGATTTCGTTACAGCGACCAGCTAATAAGTACTCTAAGTCTACATTTAACTTATTATTCGATGCAATTCTGTATAAGTCATATAAAACGACTTTGAACGGTCTGCGATCTTAAAGTTCTTATCATCCTCTCAAACAAAGATTCAAACAGTCCCGATACTCACTGTTTTAAAATGTTTTCGAGAGACTTTGATTATATTTACAACGGTCAGGGATCATCAAAGAAATACTAAAGATTCCACAACTTTTTTAAATCATTGACGTGGAGAGAGAAATAACGACTTAACGACTTAAAGAAAACATCATCTCAGAACTCAAACTCAACACACAGTGACGCTGTGAGTCATTGCTTGTTCAAGGATGTCTTCTAACAGCGTTGAGTCACTTGACCTACGAGGCTACAAATCAGAGGCGAGTAGCAAGTTTATTATCAGCGATCACGTGAAGTGGTACATTGACATTGCATTCCTGTTTGTCTCCCTGCCGTTTCTTTCTGTGTGTGGAATTCTCTTTAACATTACGAACGTTATTGTGTTCACCAAAACTGGACTTACAGATTGTGTCACTATGGCTGTTTTGTTCTTAGCCACCTCTGATTTTCTCCTTTGTTTTACCACTCTCTTCTACGCCTTGTCAGGCTTCACCAAATTTGACACTTATTACATACCTGGCTCTTACGGCCTATATAATTACTTGTTTTTCCTCTCTACGTGGACAAGGGCGATGTTTGTAGACACGTCCCTTTTCCTTACGGTGTTCGTGTCGTTAGAGCGCTGTTTGTGTGTCACCTGGCCTCTCAAGTTCAAATCTCTCTTCACAACCAAAAAAGCTGCAGTCATATGTACAGCTATCACGTGTGGTACCATTGTGTCGTACATCCCAGTTCAACTTAGTCAAGGGATCCGAGAGCAATATGACGTCACCACAAACAGAACACATCTGATATTGTGGTTTTCAGAGGATCGAGAAGAAATGATCAAGTATAGTAACTCATTTCACACATTTTTCCTTCACAACGTGAGTCTGGCCTCAATCACTATCAGCGCTATTCTTATGGCAATTCGCCTTCGGGCTTCAGCAGCGTTCAGACAGCGAGCAGCCTCCGCGGAACCTGGAGACAAAAACAACGACAGCGCTTTGTCCAGAAAGGACAGCCGAGTAGTCACCATGGTGTTTCTGATCGTTTTGGCCTGCATAATTCTACTTTTACCCAATATGCTTTTTGTGAGCGCCAGGAGAGCGCTGCCCAACCTGGGCCAACAGCCACGTTTTATGAATCTCTTATCTACACTTGTGGACATCATGTTCATATTCTCCACTCTCAACGCCAACGTCAACATCTTCATCTACTACAACTTTAACTCACGGTACAGACAGTACGTCCAACAGTACATGCATTGCCAGAAGGAAGAAAGAAATAGTCAATCTGAAACAATATTTTCTTTAGAAAGGAAAGTTTAGGGGAATCGCAAGGCGAAAAGAAGTGAATTCTTGTCTTGTTAAGGGGGGGGGGGGGGGGGGGGGAGTGGGCTACACCCCCAAAGTCAATATTCGGCTCAAAATTATGGAATTTGAGTTGTAGGCATTTTTAGCTTCCTCAGCCTCTCCTACAACTAATTCATCACTTAAGAACCCCCCAAAACAGTATCATTTCCCATACCGGGCATGTTTGTCACCGCCGTTTCATCATAATGTCAGTATTTTATTTTTCTTTATCGGCCGTTTTCTCAAAACGAGACATTATTATTCAGCCAATCTTCATGACATTTTCACACAATGAAGAAAAGATGTAATACTAAAGGTTAATTTGTTGAATTTTTGATATATGGAATAGATTTTTGTTGGCGGTGTCTGGAGTGTGGATTTTCCCGGATTTTTTGAAAACTTTAATGCTACCTCAGGAAAAAATTCATTAAAAAATGTCTTATTCGTTTAGGAAAAAAACAATGGACAAATTTTTAGATCTTATATTTGTGAACACGCATGCAAAAATTAATTCAATTTTCATGAGCAATAAGTGCGGTATTCATTACGTAAGACATGTCAACAAAATCCAATATGGCGCTGCATCCATGGAAACGAAACTTTTTCTGAAATTTGATTGTGGATTTAAAGATTCCTTACTATGCTTGTTATAGGTGTGGAAATTTGGTAAAATTCGGCCCAGTAATAAGCGAGATAGCCTCCAGGTGTAGCCCCCCCCCCCCCCCTATAGAGATACTATTTCAGCACACGCACGCCACACACACACACACACACACACACACACACACACACACACACACACGCTCACACACACAAACACACAAACACACACACACATACACACACACACATAAAATACACACAAACACCTTGGCTGTTGTGAAGGAGTACTTTAGTTAGAAAGTCGCTAGTGCCCGCATCTTGTAATCTAACCCTGGTCACGGGGTCACGTACGCACGGTCAAGGGAATTCCCCTAGTCCCGCTCACAGCGGTGGTGACTTAATTTCAACGGCAATTAAACTCACAAAATACACTGATCGCTTTTATTGTCGTCCTTTTATTTTGTCCATTAGGAACAAGAAGAAACGTTTGTGCTTAGTAAGAACAAAGTACATTTGTATGAAATACATATTATAAATAATAGTGTTTAAAAAACGGCTCATATTTTAACAAAGCCCTTAACAGTGTACACTTTCAAATTACAATTGTAATTAAAAGGATCCAACGAAATTATCAAAATTCACAAAAAATACACAAGTATTGGTCAAGGTTTGAAGCTCACTGTTTTGTTTTTGGAGTAATTAAGGGTTGTCAGTGTTCATAAGTCGCTACCACTTAGAATTACAAAGTTTTGTCTACGATCACTTCATAAGTTTGAGAAATTTGACGTCAAAGAGTTTCACAAAATGTCAAGCTTTTTTTCGAATGCAATTCTTTTAATGTCTTGATACGGGCTCCGAATAATCTTGCAATTTTGAAATAGCAGAAGGAGCATTTGATTTCTGATCTCATAATATTAGTAGCTCAAAACAGTTAGACAAAACTGTGTAATTCTAAGGTAGCGAAGTATCAACGCTTTTTCAGAGCCGGTGGCACCTTTAATATGAGTTCTGGACTTGAACAAAGGTGCCGGGACTGAATCACAACTTTCAACTTTATTACGTATCCCAGCTTCTTTTCCTAACGAAGGTTGAGTTCACTGCTTTTTTTTTTTACAACATAGCGCCAAAACCAAACCCATACAGTGATTTGGAAGTTCTTTTTCACTACAATATTCCTGTATAATGACATTTATGTTAATTTTGATGTATGTGTCGTCTCTGTCTGAAGTCTGTCTTTCGGCACTGGTACTCTGCATGAAATGTGGATAATGGATGCAACAACATGTGAAAACTAAAAGCGGAGATGATCTTTTCTTTGGGAAGTTTATTACTATAGTTCGTCAATTTCATGACGGCAGGAAAGGCAAAGTCAAGAGCAACCGTAATGTGTCTGAGCCTTTTTGTGTGACAAATGGGATGTGTGCTGGCACGAATTCTTTTCAACATCATCTTTTCAGCGATGATGCATGAAGCGTTCCGGAAGTCCCGTGCTGGCATTGATAAGGTACGGACTGGACGGTAAAGTCTTCAACTCTCCTAGACTGCAGGCAAAAAAGTAATTAGCGTATGCTTGTAAGAACTTCTGACTTACAATAGGGAAAGCAAATACATAAATTGAAGCCTGTTCCTGGTGATAAAAAGATCCTCCATACTAAAAAGGAAAAACAGCTCCGAACAATGTTGACAGCTTTAAATATATTGGCAGTACGCTAGCTTTAAATGCCCACATCGATGCAGAAATAGGTTGACGTATGAAGAAAGCTAGTGCACCCTTTGGAAGATTGAGAACAAGGGATGTGGCATTCGCACAGAGACAAATGGAAATATTGTGGTCATCCCAACGCTGTTGTAGATTTCCGAGACCTGGTGGATGTACAAATCTATGCCGAGAAACAATTCTATATGAAATGCCTCAGGAGAATTATTGGCATCAAATGGCAGGATTAAATATCAGACACCAAAGTTCTCGAAAGGGTAAATGCCGAGAGTCTGTTTTCCAAGCTCTAAAGTACTTAACTTTGCTGGGCTGACCTTGTCGTAAGAAATCACAGTTTCATAATCACAAAGGAAGGATTCAAATCTAAAGTATCCCCAGGGAAGCGTAAGGTTTGTGCACGCAAAACAAAACCGAGCTAAAAATACACCCTGAAACTTAATGTCTCTGAAGGACTTCAAAATATATACCTAAACATAGGAAAGCCCAGTTCCTGACAGACCCAGCTGGAAAAAAGCAGCAAATCATAAGAGGCTTCACCAATAAGAAATGTTGAAACCAAGGGAAATGTCCGTAAGCTGCGTACATCCACAGGTAGAAGTGAAGCTTTCAATGTTCAACATGTTGCAAACATTTCTCGGCCAGAATTAGTCTTATCGGCCACAGCAGAAACCACAACTCATCTTAACCTTTAGTGTTTCTAATTTTCTATTTCACTTGAGAAATTCACTTCTGCATATGTAATGGACAACGTCAGATATTGCTGAAAAAGTAGAAAACTGAAACAGGTGAAAGAGTTTAAATAATCTTGGCAGCACTTTTTCTGAAAACTGGTTCATAGACAGAGAAATAGAAATGCGAGCTCAAAAAGCCAACGCTGTCACCTGCAAGCTCGCACAACTCCTATCTCATCCAAACATCTCCAAAGCGAAAAAGAGACAGCCTATCACTTCAACATTCATACCAACATTATGCTACCATATCGATTATTTTACTCCAGCAACGGAAGAAGAAATCAAAAAGATCATATTAGATAGTCCATCAAAAAGTTGCGCCTTAGACCCCATGCCCACCAGCCTTTTAAAAAAAATGTTTGCATGAACTTCTTCCACATATCACCCAAATTGTAAATGATTCTCTCCTCACAGGCACAGTACCAAATTGCTTTAAGACAGCACATATTAGACCCCTTTTGAAAAAATCTGGACTTGATGAAAAGGACTTAAAATTTTTTAGACCAGTTTCAAATCTTTCTTTCCTTTCCAAAATTCTGGAAAAAGTTGTATCTAATAGACTGTTACATCATATTAAAACAAATAATCTTAGCGAAGTCTATCAGTCAGCATATAAGGCACACCATAGTACCGAGACAGCGTTACTTAGGGTCCGTACTGAAATTTTAAAATACATTGATGAAAAAAAGGTATGTCTTCTTACTCTTTTGGACCTTTCGGCTGCATTCGATACCATTGATCATGATATTTTACTCGAGCGATTAAATACTACTTTTGGCATAAAGGGTACTGTCCTGCGATGGTTTGAGTCATATTTTAAGGATCGAACACAAGCAGTTGTGGTTGGAAACACGTGTTCTAATAATGTTTTGCTTAGATGTGGTGTTCCTCAGGGGTCTGTTCTTGGACCTGTCTTGTTTACAATGTATACACAACCTATTGCTGATATTTTAAGACAATATGGCATGAATTACCATCTTTATGCTGATGACACTCAAATTTATAAGTCTATTGATTTCGATCAAATACCACTTTTAATCGACTCTACTGAACAATGTACTAGAGATTTAAAAATATGGATGACCAGCAATAAATTGAAACTAAATGATGACAAGACGGAAATAATGTTGAGTGGAAATACAAAAGCCATTAAAAATCTCCCAGAGCTACAAATTGATATTAATAACCATACCATTCGTTCAAAAAGAAGTCTTAAAAATCTAGGGGTTCAGTTGGATTATGATATGTCTATGTCCTCCCAAATAAGCCAGCTCAGCAAAAGTATTTACTTTCAGCTTAAGAAAATTGGCAGTGTAAGAAATTATTTAACAAAAGCAGCAGCCAAGACACTTGTAACAACACTCATTTTATCAAAGTTAGATTACTGTAATGTTATTTTGTCCGGTTTGACATCCGAAAAACTATCAAAGTTACAAGTACTCCAAAATCAAGCAGCAAAACTGATAGTGATAATGAAACAAAAGAAATCAGCCCACGTAACACCAATTCTGAAAGAACTACACTGGCTGCCAATAAAAGAAAGGATTAAATACAAAACTGCCGTTCTCTGTTTTAAATGTATAAATGATAGTGCACCTTTTTATCTTAAAACATTCCTGGAATTATATAATCCACCTAGAGCCCTTAGATCAGCCTCTGACAATCTAATTCTTAAAACTCCAAAACAAAACTACAAAACATACGGCGAGCGTTCCTTTTTGTTCTTTGGTCCCCAGGTATGGAACGAAATCCCATATAAAATAAGATCTGCCCCAACAATTTCCATTTTCAAAAATCAGCTGAAGCATTTTTTATTCACAAAAGCATACCTGTCATAATGATGTACTGTGATATATATGCATGTGTATGCCATACTGTGAGACTGGAGAAATAGCGAGTGAGAATGAGAGAGAGAAAAAGAGAGAGATAGAGAGAGAAAAGAGAGAGAAAAGAGAGAGAGATAGCGAGAGAGGGAGAGAGAAAGAGAGAGATAGAGGGAAAGGGAGAGAGAGAGGGAGAGAGAGAGACAGACAGACAGACACAGAGAGAGAGAGAGAGAGAGAGAGAGAGAGAGAGAGAGAGAGAGAGAGAGAACGGAAATGTTTTTCTATCTGTATAGAATTAATGTTTTAATGAATGTTTCTAGTTACTCACGTTTCAACTGTATTTTGACTGTTCGTGAATTTATATTGCATTGTATATTTTTAGTGAACACATTTTCAACCTCACTGCGAGACTGTTTTTCTGGTATAAAATTTTACACATATGCATTTATATTATATGTATAATACTTTGTTTTACGTACACATTTGTGTCGATTAATTTTTAAGATGTGATGTCTTTTTCATTGTAATGCGCATTGAGCATCTTTTAGGAAATGGAAATGCGCAGTATAAATGCTGTTTATTATTATTATTACCAGTGCCAGACCTGGGCCCCATGAAAGCACAATCACTGCATGTGAAACGAAATGTCTTCGCAAAACCCTTAACATCACAAGATGAAATAGGCAGATAAATGAAGAAGAAAGAGCAGCTATTGGCATTGAGTTCTGCCTGCATTGCAAAGAAAGACAAAGAATTAAAGTAAATTGGCCACCTGTTACGTATGTCACCTAGCCAGCCAGCCTCGAGAGCCTACAACACCAAGCACTCAGACTATAAAGGAAGAGGAAGCCCACGCAAAAGCTGAAATAGCTGCAGAGCTGTGGAGCTGACCTAACATAGAAAAGTGCACTTCCCCTTGACGCTTAACTGCTACAGAGGATGAATAAGTAAAAGTAAAAGTAAGTAAAGGCCCTGCAATTAATCACCACCAGCAGCCATATGTATAGATATCACGAGTGGTACCATCGTGACATACATCCCACGTCAACTTAGTCAAGGGATCCGAGAGCAATATGACGTCACCACAAACAGTACAAATCTGATGTTGTGGTTGCCAGAGGAACAAAGAGAAAAACCAAGGCTGTTGAATGGACTAAGAAAATGTAAAAATAGATCTGGCTTCTTCAAGGACTTGCATTTCGCGATATGTTGTCACCAACGAATTAGAGCGCTCTCGAGTTGATGGTTCTGTTGAAGGGAAGGAAAAACCACAACCAGAGCGGGACAAGGAGATACATCTCTCCAGATGACAAAGAAGAATATTGTCACAATAATGGGGCGACGTGTAGAGTCCTTTCCTGGAGTCATATCAACATAAGATAGGCTCTGCCCCAGACGACTCATGCCAGAAATGTAGTGTCAGTCCTGACGACTTACAACAAGCACTATTCGAGTCCCGCACGGAGACCTATATCACAAACCGTTGCTGCAAGACAATGACAAGGACAACCCATATTTATCTCGCAGTGAGAAATTTGTCTCGGTCCTTTTCTAAGGCAGAAGTGGATATTATAAAGGTTAGATGCACTCACGTTTACGCACAAGACAGATTAGTAAATACATGTCTCACGTGCAGGAACAAGCCGCTCCATAAAACATTCTCTCTCCCCCCACCCCCTCTCTCTCTCTCTCTCTCTCTCTCTCTCTTTCTCTCTCTCTCTCACTCCCTCTTCCCCCCCCCCCTCTCTCTCTCTCTCTCTCTCTCTCTCTCTCTCTCTCTCTCTCTCTCTCTGTGTCTCTGTTTCATTTGTAGCTCTGTGTGTTCAGTAACCTCACTGCAGTTGGTATGAATGAATTTCTACATCTGCCCGTTCTTGCTTTTTTGGAAATAAATCGTTTACTTAAGGTTGATAATTGAAATTCCGATGTCAGTGGGTGGCTATGGTCACATAGCATCATTTCCGCCTTTTTAGAACGACTGTTTTGAGCAGATATTCAAAGATACTTAGGATCAATTGTTCTTGATGCCTTTCTGATCAATTTGTTTATTTGTATAATATACTGTCTTCCCAAATTGTGACCATAGCAAGAGATACCAACATTTTTCTATTGTGGTAGTGTAAAGTATCTGAATTACAAAAGAGGCCAACACAGAACCAGACGCCCTAAATGAATTACTCTTCGCTGATGACCAAAGCCTGACACACAAAGATGAACGAAGTCTCCAACACCACACCACCAGATTAAACGAAGAATGTAACAACTACGACATGAAGATCAACATCAACAAAACAGAGACAATGAAAGTAAGCAGAAAGCCAGAACCACTCAGGAAACACATCAACAACAACAGTCCTAGACAGGTCCAAGAATTTAAGTACCTCGGAAGTATATTTACAGAGGATGGGCGACTGAACAGAGATATTTGAAACAAGAGTACAAAGGGCCAATATTGTTAGTTAACAGCTTACTCCACTACTGAAACATCCTAACATCCCCATGACAACATGACAAAACTCAAAGTGATCAACACCATATTCATCCCAACACTTAACTATCAATGTCAAACATGGACCACGAACAAGACATTAGAGGAAAAAACTACAACATGTGAAATGCGATGCCTTAGAAAAGCAGTAAACAAGACCGGGCGAGACAAAATTAGAAACAGTGTAAACGGAGAAATGGTTGGCACAAATGATGTCATGCACCACATCCAACACAGAAGAATCAAATGGTTCGGACATCTCCTACGATTACCAACACACCATCCAGCACAACGTGCCTACCTCCAAAAATTCGATGGTAACAAGGCTAGAGGACGACCGAGAAAGACCTGGATAGATGGAGTCAGTGAAATATTAAACACCCACGGCATCCCCCTGACTGGCTGGCGACAGAGAGACGTCACGTTCTTCCCACGACACCCAAAAGGGTATAAGCGGCGGATAAAAGTAAAAGTAAAGTAAAGTAAAAGTAAAATATCTGAAGGATGGATGGATTCAGATTGAAGGACTTAAGCTTCCTCGGAAAGTACAGCCATTGATTTATCTTTTTAACGACATGTTATAACTTGATTTTGCCATGTAAATTTGTTGTCGATTGTAAGACCAAGATATTTGTATGAATCCGTGATTTCAATTGTTTCTTGTTCAACTATGAGTGGTGGGGTTGTTGATTTTTCTCTTTTACAATGAAACACAAATTTCTTTTGTTTTTGAGAGGTTCACTTTTAGAAATCTTGAATCGCACCTTTTGAAAAAAAAACATATAAAAATATACTTCTTCGAAATACTCTTTTTCATCAAGGTTTATGAATCCAATAATAGCGGAGTCATCTGCGAACTTAATTAAGCGTGTTGTTTTATATTTACTTCTATGATTGTTGGTGCATATTGTATACAAAACTGGTGACCAAAAAAAACCCACCCCCGAGGACCGCCAGTGTTACAAAGGATTGTGTCAGATTTTGTGTTGTTAAGCTTAACATTACGTAGTCTGCCTTAAAAAAATTCCAGGACTCGTATGGCAATATATTGACCAGCTCTCAGATGGACAAGTTTTTTAATGACATTATGCTGTTGAATTGTATAACATGTTGAGAAAAAAAAACAAGATAATGTTTCAAGGCTTTTAAAAGCAATGGATATAAGAGCGACTGGTCTTGAATAATTTAATTCATGTATTTTTATACTTTTTTGGTATTGGTAATACCTCCGATGTTTTTCATAGTAGGAATGTAGTTTTTTTTTTTTATTGAATCAGGTTAAAAATGAAGGTAAATATCGGGCCAGTTGCTCACAGAAAGTTCTAAATTAACCCTCTCCCTTTCACTTTGTCTCGACCACAGGCTTTGTTTATGTTTACACTTTGAAATTTCTTTTTACCACTCTGCTTACTGAGAGCATCACACCCCTGCTTGCACAACTCATCTCTAAGCCTCTGTTTAAGATCATGTCGCTCTTTCTCAAAATCAAAACAATCAAAACGACAAAAAAAGTTGTTTAACCCATTGACATAGTTTTTTTCATTGTTTACTTGCACACTCTTTCTCAATGCAGAATAACTCGTTATTTTTTTTAAAGAGGACCACATATTTCTCATACCATTTGTCTGAAATTCGTTCTCAATTCTAGTTTTGTACATTTGTCTACACTGAAAAATCTTTCATTTTATTTGTTTAAAGAAATCAAGTACATTTCATTCATGTTATCGCTTCTGAATGCTTTCCTTTTTTTAATGATATCTTTCAGCACTTTTGTTACCCATGACTTATTATTTGGATAGAATGTTAGGGTTTTAAATATAGTAACATAATTTTCTAAACAACACTGTGTCCAGCGGTGGTTAATATTGAGACACTCCGCCACCTGTGATCTTTCTGGCAGCAGGGGTTGATCGCAGCGAAACATTTGAAAATCGTCGATGTGTACTGTTGAATCGGCCATTGTGAATTCGAACCACGTCTCGGTGAACGCAAGAAACGAAGCGTCACGGTATTCATTAAAATGTTGACAGCATGTTGATAGTTCTTCTAATTTGTTGTTGAAAGATCGTGTTGCCAAACACAAAAGCTGGTAGAAAGGGCTTTCCTGCGCTGGTTTTTTTTTTTCTCTGGTCTCTCCTTCCCTCCCCCTCTTCCGTTTCTGTTTGTAGAGGGAATTCGTACTGAGCATGGTGGCAAGAACTCCGACACTAGGGGTCGGAGGTTAAACATCATGGCTGGGCTATATGTAATGGTGGAAAACGGCGAGTGGTTTTGTAAAGGTCTCATTTCACCGACAAATACCAATAAAATTATACACAAAAAAATGCACTTAATAGTCTGAACTCTCCACTGCGCCTCCATGATGGAATGAGGAAAGTTTCAAACACACAGTCCAAACAGAAACAGTAAAAGAGTTACAAAATAAGCAGAGCCGACGTAAACACGACCTTTTAGCCGCAGGAGCAGCTCCAAAAATACCCGGCCCTGATCAGATGTGCTTTGGACCAGACCAAAAGAGGTCGTCACATATGATCTAACCGTATACTGCAGGCTGCAGCCCTCCAGAGGAGGCCATCTATAGAAAGAAAGAAAGCTGCAATTAGTGTTGGTCTGCGTGGCGGTTTTGTGTTCTGTAACACCTGGCTCCAGTCCACTATTAGATTATTCAAGGAGCAGGACCCCCGAGATTACCGTCCATCTTCGAACGGTCAGAGCCAAATAAGAATTTCGTGTAATCCTGAAGGAAACAAAAGTTGGACTAGCTGGGCCTCGAACCTTCGAACCCACCGAACGGCTGATTGCAAAGCGAAATAGCAAGAATAATTGTTGAATAAAATGATCTACTTTTTCACTTTTGACGCAGAACAAAGCTTCAAAACAACGACGGTGACGCTACCTAAAAAAAAAGGGTTTCGGATGGGGTTTTTATTCATTGGAGAATACCATTTATGAGTGGCATCCTGTCTTTGTTAGCTACCGGAGAACAGAAAAGAAAGAGTCTACATTTAAACCATGTGTTAAGAATAATATATAAGCAGATGAATTAACAACTTGCTATCGTGGTTACACTACACTTTCACAGATGGCTAACGAGGATCGAAAGATAACTGATGGAGTTATAGTCCACAGTCAGGCTTTGAAACTTTCATATAATTACAGACAAACGTTCAACACAAAGAGTGTTCCCTGATTCCACTGTTTACTGAGAGAAAGACAAGGCAAAAAGAAAAGAATAGTAGAAAATTAGACTGCGCAAAGCGGTAATAACAACAAGGAATCAATGTACAAAGAAACAGGTGTGAGCACGAATTCTCGCTTTTTCCATAAATTGATGATATATCATTATCATTTCTGCGTTCTGATAAGAGAAATCTGTATTACTGTTCGCTCGGGAACGCCATTTTGTGAGCTTCACACAGTATATTATCACATTTTTACATGTATGTCGTTTAGTATACTCCGTGTTAATTGTTAAGAAGAATTATTATCCTGATTTTGTGACAGAGATCTGCATATATAAGTACTCTAAGCCAACATATAACTTATCATTCGTTGCAGTTCTGCATAAGTTGTGTGAAACGACTTCGAACGGTCTACGAGCTAAACGTTCTTACCATCCTCTAAAACATAAGATTCAAACAGTCCCCGTACTCAATTTTATTTTTAATGTTTTCATGAGATTTTGAGTATATATACAACTGTCTGGATTCATCACAGAAATACTAAAGATTCCACAACTTAGATAACATTGACGTGAGGAGACAAATAACGACTTAACATCATCACACAACTCAAAACACAGTGACGCTGTGAGTCATTGGTTCATCAAGGATGTCTTCTAACTACGTTGAGTTGCGTGACATACGAGACTACATGTCAGAGGCCAGAAACAAGTCTATTATCAGCCACCACGTGAAGTGGTGCATTGACATTGCCCTCCTATTCATGTCTCTGCCTTTTCTTTCTATGTGTGGAATTCTCTTTAACATAACGAACGTTATTGTGTTCACCAAAACTGGACTTACAGATTGTGTCACTATAGCTGTTTTGTTCTTAGCCACCTCTGATTTTCTCCTTTGTTTTACCACTCTCTTCTATGTCTTTTCAAGCGTCACCAAAGCTGACACTTCTTACATACCTGGTTCCAACGGCCTATATAATTACTTGTTTTTCCTCTCTACGTGGACAAGGGCGATGTTTGTAGACACGTCCCTTTTCCTTACGGTGTTCGTGTCGTTAGAGCGCTGTTTGTGTGTCACCTGGCCTCTCAAGTTCAAAACTCTCTTCACAACCAAAAAAGCTGCTGCCATTTGTACAGCTATCACGTGTGGTACCATTGTGTCGTACATCCCAGTTCAACTTAGTCAAGGGATCCGAGAACAATATGACGTCACCACAAACAGAACACATCTGATGTTGTGGTATTCAGAGGATCGAAAAGAAATTATCAAGTATAGTAACTCATTTCACAGATTTTTCCTTCACAACGCGAGTCTGGCCTCAATCACTATCAGCGCTACTCTTATGGCAGTTCGCCTCCGGGCCTCAGCAGCTTTCAGACAGCGGGCAACGTCCGCGGAACCTGGAGACAAAAACAACATTAGAGCCTTGTCCAGAAAGGAGAGCCGAGTGGTCACCATGGTGTTTCTGATCGTTTTGGCCTGCGTCATTCTACTCTTACCCACTATGCTTTTTGTGAGCCTCAGGAGAGTATTTCCCGAACTGAGCCAACAGCCACGTTTTAAGAATGTCTTATCTACACTTGTGGACATCATGCTTATGTTCTCCACTCTCAACGCCAACGTCAACATCTTCATCTACTACAACTTTAACTCACGGTACAGACAGTACCTCCAACAGTACATGCATTGCCAGAAAATAGAAAGGAATAGCCAAACTGAAACAGCATTTTCTAGAGAAAGGAAAGTCTAGTGAAATCAAAAAGCGAAAAGAAGAGAAGCTTGTCTTGTTAAAGAGATACTATTTGTGCTCACACACACACACACACACACACACACACACACACACACACACACACACACCATAGCTGTGGTGAAGTTGTACTTTAGTTCGAAAGCCGCCAGTGCCCCGCATCTTGTAATCTGAACCCGGTCACGGGGTCACGTACCCACTGTTAAGTCCCGCTCACAGCGGCGGTACTTAATGTGAACATTTTAACAAAACCCCTAAAGGTGTACATTTTCGAATTAACATTGTAATAAAACCAAGGCCATGAAATTATAAAATTTCACCTAAAATACACACGAAATAGTCAAGTTTTAAAACTCACTTTGTTGCTTTTATGCATATTCCACGATTTTGGAGTAATTAAGGTTTATCAGTGTTCATAAGTCGCTGCCTTAGAATTACAAAGTTCTAAATGCGATCGATACCTAGTTTTGAGAAGTTTGACAACGGAGAGTTTCACTATAATATGACAAGCTTTTTTTCGAAAGCAATTTTTTTAATGTCTTGCAATTCTGATTTAGCGGATGCAGCATTTGGTTTCTGATCTCATGGTCTTAGTAACTCAAAACGGCCAAAAATGTCAGATATAACTTTGTAATTCTAAGGTAGCAAAGTGTCAACAATTTTTCTTTGCCGGTGGCAGGCTTGATATACGTTCTTGGCTTGAACAAAGGTGAAGGGACCTCTCACAACGTTCAACTTTATTACGTATCCCAGCTCCTCTTCTTCCTAGTTTAGCAGCTTAACGATGGATGATTTCACTGCTTTTTTTTACAACATAGCGCCAAAACCAAACCCATATAGTGTTTTGGAAGTTCTTTTTCAATAAAATGTTTCCTGTATAATGACAAATATATGTTCGTTTTCATGCATGTCTCGTCTATGTATGAAGTCTGTCTTTCGGCACAGGTTGTCTGCATGAAATTTGAATAATAGATATAAATAGAGCATTTGTTTTCAAATCCCTTTCGCTGCAAGCATTTCGCTTTTGGCAGCGCAATGCATACCTCAAGTAACTACATGTCCTTGTCATCTGGTCAACGCCAGAGTAGAGCACGCTTTGTGAGTCTGTAGGTGTGTGTAGGAGCCTGCGTCGAAGAACTGCCAGGTTTGGGCAGTGAAGGAGAAGATGTTCAACGGTTTCCTAGTGGGAGTTCCAGTCTCTGCAATGGGGTTCCCACATGACTAACTTAACGCCCATAATAATATTGTGTTATGTCCAAGTGATCCGGACTCTAGCGGGTTTTGATGACCTATAAAAGATCCATGTGAAACTGAATGACGAAAATGGTATATACCGTTTAAGGTATGAGGGTTCAAATTTAAAGATAAAGACTTCTCCCAAAATTACCAAAATGTAACCCTTTCCTTCCCCGCATCCCTCTCTTGTCTTCAGCTTGCATTCTTCCGTCGCATCGGAGAAAACGTGAGCAAAAAGAACTCTGCAATTAGAAGGACCGGTGCAGTTGTATAACCAAATCAGGCTAAAGCCTACTCTAAAAAATTAGTAGAGGGAACCAGTTTGTACAAATATTAACGAGAAAAACAATTTAGCAGCATGGTTGACAATGACATGAGTCTTGCATGCTAAAAATCTTGCTTGAACTGAGAAAAACAAATATCTATTTTCATTTAGGGAGCGAACAAGGAAACAGGATTATTGTGGGTATGTAAGTTTGTGTGTGTGTGTGTGTGTGTGTGTGTGTGTGTGTGTGTGTGTGTGTGTGTGTGTGTGTTTGAAGGTGAATGAGGGGGGCGGAGGGGGAAACATATGATTGGCAAGCTGTCAACATTTTCTAAGCCCAGAAAGCAAAATGTTACTGGTTCTTTTTTTCACATTTAGAATTTGAATTTTGACAAAATATTTATTGAACACATTCGACTGATACCACAAATTGAGAAACAGTAATTCCGGGGGTTGTCAACATCGTGGACTTAGTACAATTGAACAGCTGGCCTACGATGTGAAAATGCTAGAAGTGGGAGCTGAATAAGGTTACGAAGGATTGGAGGGCGGATGAGTGGATCTACAACAAAGTTTTTCTTTCTATTAATTTTCCCCTTTAGCCTGGTTTCTAGGTAATACCTTGAAAGAGGCTAATACAAGCAGAACACAGAACCGGACTACTCTGTTAAAATGGGTATAAGAAGTATATAGGAGATGGTTCAGAAAGTGGAAACAACTGTGGCGCTTACCACTTCTATTGGTGACTCCTATACAGATCTCCAAGATGTAACAGGATTGGCACAGCATCTTGTCGGTAGCTAATCATTATCCATTATCTCTTTATAGTTCGTGAGCTTGAGATACGCCCTGTATAAATATGTGATTCAGATGTACAAAACTTTGGAAAAAATGGCTAAGGTTTTTTTCCCAGAGATAAGCATGCTGTATATGGAATTTTATTTCATATGGCTACTAATAATAGTATCACAGTCAGTCATTTTTTTTCTTCAACAGCCATTTTCTCTGAACTGTGTTTTTCGTGGACAGAATGTCAGGAAAATCCTAAAATCTCGCTCACATATAGCCATAGAGACTTGAAATTTGGCACAGTGGTAACTTATGCATATTTCTAGGTGTAGGTTTTCTGTGTTTCTTTGTATGTGACAGGGGCATGAGCTTTTTTTATCAGGGTTTGTGTCTGTCTTTCTTGGGGGGGTGGGGGTGGGGTGGGGGTGGGGGGGGTGGAGGGTGTATTTTCAACGCTTTTTTACCTCCTCAAATTCAGTCAAGCTACATCTATAAAAACAACTAAATAAAAAAACCCAGTAGCCCTGTGTCCTAATTATAGGTCCTCCTTTTCATTCTTATCTCACAAAGTAAAATATCTTGACTAGTGTTTGGGATTGAGGAATTTAATTTGTGTTGATTTTCAAGATGGCCACCGTCCCCATGGCAATGAGTGATATAATATATCATTAATAACGCCCAACATCATTTCGTACCTTGGCATTGAGTCTTACTATGATACATTCATTTATTTAGGTCAGTGAATAAAATTTCTTTAGCTCATGAGACCTCTACAAGTTGGATTCTGTTTTCAGGGAATGACGCACTTAGTGTACAAGAATAGGTGACTGTTCTAAAAATACCGATGTCCCCCCCAAAAAACTCAACTCAGTCCTGATTTAAAGACGTATTCAAACTCGATATGACAGCTCTGCACATCAACACAGACAGCCGGGTCGATGCCGCAGTGTCCTAGGCAAGCTGCAGGAACATGGCAGAAAAATTAAAGGAACCTGACCACCGCTGAAGAAAAGAGAACCAGTCGGAAAGGATGCACCCTTGAATCCCCACCTCCCCCTATTTTTGTACTGAACTCACGAAAGGTTTTGGCAATTTTGGAGCATGTGGAATTATTGGTTTCATCTAAAAGCTTGTTCATCTGTCTTGTTTTCAATGAAAAAATGTCCATTTATCTTATATAAAAAAATCGAGATATTTGATATTGAAGGAGCTGGTGGTTGCCTGGCTTCAGATGTAAAATTAGCGAGAAAATGACCGTCAAAACTTTGTGACTTCCAAAGCTTTAGAGTTCTTGAAAATTGCAAATTCACGTTTTTCCAATAAAATCCACTCAAAAATAGGTTTTTACATTGACATAAAAGGAGTTGTGGGAAAAAAAAATTGCTAATAAAGATCAATCGGGCAGGAAAAAATGTTTGTTTCTTCGCTTTCATTATTTTGATGATCGCCAGATGTCACCATGCTGCCTCACATATCAAATGTATGTGCCATCCTCAGACAAGTTTTGAATACAAGGCCAGAAATTTTGAATGTCCGTATGGCATGTATTCCGTGTCAATTCACTGGACGTTCGGTTCAAAGTTGCATTTCGACAGTTTGAAGGTTTGTGTGTTGTTTTTGTAAACTCTGTGTCTGTCAAAAAATGTCTTAGGAAATAATCGTGGAGGTTTAAGGGGGGAGGGATGGGTGGGTGCTGCACCCTGGAAATCCCGATTCGGGTCAAAATTATAGATTTAAAATGTAGGCATTTCGGGCTTCTTTACTTGTCTTACAACTATTCCATAGCATTAAAACTCCGTAAACCCTGATATTTTAACATACTTGGCGTGCCTAATACGCACCAATGACTCGAAAAGAAAATCTTTGGGTTAAAAAAAAATTATAGCCTTGTTTTCTCCAAACGCTGTTTTTCTGACATGCATGCAAAAAATCAAATCAAAACAACAATCTGAATAATAAGTGAGATATTCATTATGTAAATAAAATCCAATATGGCTGCCGTAAACATGGAATCGAAACTTTATTTCTAAAATTTGATTGTGGATTTTAAGACTCCTTACTATGCTTTTTTAAAACCGTCATTTTTTAAATTACCTGCGGATGAAGTGACTGAAGGAAATTTTATTACAAGTATGCAATTCTAAGGAAATAGTAAACGACAACACAGAAGTTCTCTACCTCTGCAACAACAAGTGCCTAGCGGTGTGGCGGCTTGTATGGATGTGGGTATGGCTTTTTGCAGAAACGTGGGAACTCAAACAGTTTTGGGCCCGGTGGAGCGACCTTGAAACTCTCTCAGTCAAATGTCAGGCTGTGATCGATGTGCGCAACGACCTCGTGGTATCGACAGCTCCTTACTATGCTTGTTTTAGGTGAGAAATTTGGTAAAATTTGATCTACTAATAAGCAAGATAGCCTACAGGTGTAACACCCCATGAAGTAGATGACGCCAATAGCAGCTATTTTAATGGGTGTTTTGTTTAACTTTGTACTTACACATGAGCAATGAACCGTCTTTCAATGTGCACTTTTTAAAATTATACCTAATTCACACATTGATCTCAATAAAATTTTCTATTAGCAATAGAATTAAGTACCTATGAAGACGTATAGATTTGGCTCCTAGTAGAACAATGACGCCTTTTCAGTTGCATTGTTCTCCTGAGGTGCGCCAATTATTTTGAAGGTTTTAAAATTCTGTATTGGTTTGTTCCAAAATGTATTTTCTACATTATCAAAGCGTAGACTGAAGAAAATAAAACCCCAGCTTGTCACACAATGCGATCTAAGTATATTTTCTGTTTATTAAACCATCTTTTGTTCCATAACTTTAAAAGAGATCAATACTGCTGTCAGCGCAGTCGTACAGCAAACATTTCAATATGAAAAGGCCAAGAATAAAGTCACCCTGAGTCTTGATAAAGGTTAAATTTACATATGACAGATGAAACAGATGAGCAGTATTGTAAGAGGTGACAAAATAACATGTGAAAACTAAAAGCGAAGACCGTTTTTTTGAGGACGTTTAATACTATGGTTCGCCAATTTCATGGCGGCATGATGTCAAGAGCAACCGTAATGTGTCTGAGCCATTTTGTGTGACAAATGGGATGTGTGCTGGTACGAATGCTTTTCAACATCATCTTCTCAGCGATGATGCAAGAAGCGTTCCGGAAGTCCCGTGCTGGCATTGATACTAGGTACAGACTGGACGGTTAAAGCCTTCAACTCTTGTGGACTGCAGGCAAAAAGAAAATTAGCGTATGCACGTAAGAACTTTTGACTTACAATAGGCAAAGCAATTACAGAAATTCTTTTGCAGCATGTTCCTGGTGATGCGAAGATCCTCCATACTAAAATGAAATAACAGCACTGAACAAATTTGATAGCTTGAAATATATTGGCAGTACGCTAGCTTTAAATGCCCACATCGATACAGAAATAGGTTTACGTATGAATAAAGCTAGTGCATCCTTTGGAAGACTGAGAGCAAGGGATGTGGCATTCTCACAGAGACAAATGGGAAAGTTTATATTGTGGTCCTCCTAAACCTGTTGTAGAGTGCCGAGATCTTGTCGATGTACAACCCCATGCTAAGAAATAACTACTTATGAAATGTGCCAGGAGAATTATTTTCATCAAATGGCAGTATAAAATACCAGACACCAAAGTTCTCAAAAGGGCAAATGACGAGAGTCTGTTTCTAAGCTTGAAAGGACTTAACTTTGCTGGGCTGACCATGTCGTAAGAATGCCCGGCTTTATAATCACTAAGGAAGAATTCAATTCTAAAGTATCCCCAGGGAAGCGTAAGGTTGGCATCCGAAAAATACCCGCTACTGGTACACCTTGGAAATGTCTCTGAAAGACTTCAAAATAAATACTGCAACATAGGAAGGCTTAGCCCCTGACAGAGCAGCTGGAAAGAAGCAGCAAATCACCAATAAGAAATGCTAAAACCAAGAGAGAAGCCCAAAAGCCACGTACATCCAAAATGAAAGTGAAGCTTATAATGTTCAAAATGTGGCAAAATGTTCCCGACTAGAATTGGTCTATTCGGCCACAGCAGAAGCCACAAGCCATTTTGATCTTAACCTTTAAGTTTTCTAATTCTTCTTTTTTGCTGGAGAAATATGCACTTCTGCAGATAAGATGTACATCGTCAGACATTGCTGGAAGAACCATTATTATCATTATTATTATCGTTAAGAAAACTATTCAAATATCCTTCAGCGATCTCCTGTACAACCACATATAATTGCGTGTCCGATCAACGACCTCTGGATGCGGTTGATATGGTTTCGAACTAATGGGAAAACTATACTAGACATAAAGTCAGTCCTTTTTCTGTACAGCTTTCTTTTCTTTGAGCGTTTGAATCAATATTTTGGAATGCTCCAGAGCATAAGTAGTGACTGAAAAAAAAACAACCAACAACAAAACAACAACAATCAACCAACCAACAAAAAACAACAAAGACAACAACAACAACAAAAACAACAACAGCGGCTAAACTAAATAAACAAAAAAGCAACAACAAAACAAACAGGAGAAATCAAAACATTACAAAAAAGTAAAATAAAATTGAAATAAAGTAAACAGTAAATTCAGTTTAAAGAAAGATTGTTAACAACTCCATTCTGAACTGGAACGGCATATTATAGTTATAGAGCCCCCAAAAAATCTGCTATAATTCCTCCATTTGGTAAAGTAAAAAAAAGCCCACTAACACTGCCGATCGTGTATTTGTATTATGTTGACACATGATTAAAATAAGATATGATGCAGTTGATTAGACTTCTATATTAAATTCTTACTGGAAATTTATCTAAGATTTAAGTTAACACAAACACACACACGCACACACACACACACACACACACACACACACACACACACACGAACACGGATATGCACAAGCACACGCATACGCATGCATTTGCAAACAGACACACATGTACACAAACAAAAACACACACGTGCACATGCACGCCCACACACACACACACACACGCGTGGACACATACACACACACACACACATACACACACACACACACACTCACACACACACACACAGGGAGAGAGAGAGAGAGAGAGAGAGAGAGAGAGAGAGAGAGAGAGAGAGAGAGAGAGAGAGAAGAGAGAGAGAGAGAGACAGACAGACAGAGAGAGAGGGAGGGAGGAAGGGAGGGAGAGAGGAAAGGATGAAGTGAAAAGATCAGTATGGGAACTGTGTTCTTTGTGGTATTGTTCAGCTCACTGAGTAATGTCGTAGAGGAAATGCGCATTATAAATGAAATTTATGATTGTTATTTATCTCTTTCACACATATGTAGCGATTAAAAGTGGTAGTGTCTAGGGATAATTTTCAGGGATCTTATTTACCTCATTTAAAGGATCATATATGTTACAATTTTATGGTCTTTAACACAGCAATCTTTTCCCCAGTGGCAAAAGTTAATGTGACTGTAAGCCGTGGTTCCATTGTAATAAGATAGGGTCTTAGGAAATGTAACCGTTCATTTATCCACTTACATGCCTTTGTAACAAAGGTTTAGCTGGAAGAACTCCAGTTCCCCTAATATAAATTTCGAAACTTTCAGATACGGAGTAGAGAATTCACCTTTCAGTCATTCGTCTTTTCTCTCTTCAAATCCTTCCACTTAAAAAGCGCAATGCCTTTTTATTTCAGATAAAAAGACATTGCCTATTGCTCAGTTTTCTTGCCTTTGGCTAAAAACATTAATTATTAATGCGATTTAAGCGTTTCGTAAAATGCGTTGTCAAGAAGACTGACTGATCCCAAATATGCCAAATTATGCTTTCAGCGTTTTTATCCTGTCTAAGTGGCGTCACTTCTCTTTTGTTTGACTTCAGACTCTCAGATGTAAGGTCTTGGGTTCGAATCCCGTCACAGGACCAATTTTGTATCCTTGGGAATTGAACTTTACACAAATTTTCATCCCATCCCTTAATCCAGATTCGAATGGGTACCTGGCTATAGACTTCGAAAGATCTTGTCAGTTGGTTAGTGTTTAAGCACGTGCAATCCGCAGCCTACACTGTTTGCCTCTCGGTAAGCCAAGAGTATTTCTGAGTGTTACAATGTATATTGAGATAATGATGGCTGCAAAGCTCAAAGAGCATGCTGTAGAACATGCTTATGCGTTATATAAATGAGATTATTTCGTTTTTAATAATATTTCAATGTGAGGAATAAAATCGTGGAAATAAAAATAAGCCTTTTCATCAGCATAGATCAAATCATAACCAACAGGCCACATTGCAGATGGAAGATCCGATGACAGATCTTTTTGAAAAGACATTGCTAATTCTTCGAAATTAAATGTGCGTTTCCTATTTTCATTTTTGAGCTGTTGTAGCCAGCGGTCTGATTGCGTGAGCTCTGATTTATGCGGATCGATAAGATTAGCGGGATGCTTTTTCGAAGCCACTGAGCAATATGACATGTGTGCTTTTCTGCCTGTCTCTATCCGCAGCCAGCCTCTTGGAGAGAGTTTACTTTCGTTTGTCTGCATTTGTGCTTGCCTGTTGAAATAATAATAATAATGATAATAATAATATTAATAATGATAATGATAATGGTAATAATAATAATAATGATAATAATATAATAATAATAACAATAATAATAATAGTAACAATGATACTAATATAATAATAGTAATAGTGATAATAATTATGATAATAATATAATGTTGTTGTTAAAATTTAGCCTTATCTAAACGTTCACACACACGCACACATGCACACACACACACACACACACACACACACACACACACACACACACACACACACACACACACATACACACACACACGCCTATACACACTTACATTCCCACACAAATACACTCATTAACACCCGCACGTACGCATACATCGAGGGATCCGAGAGCAATATGACGTCATTACAAACAAAACATATCGGATGCTGTTGTTTTTGAGAGGATCGACAAGAAGAACCAAGGTGGTTGAATGGACCAAGCAAACGTACAAATATATCAGGTTTCGGCAAGGACATGCATTACGCGATATGTTGATAACAACGAATGGGGGCGCACTCGAGTACATGATTCTGTTGGAAGGAACGTGAAACCACCAGCGGAAGGAAATAGATCTCCCCAGAAGAAATATTGCCACAATTACGGTGCAACATAAAGAGCCCGATCCTACAGTCATACCTCCTTAGGATAGGCTTTACCCCGGATGACTTGTGCCCGAAATGTGGTGTCAGTTCTGCTCCGTACGACCCGCCACTATTCGAGTGCCGCACGGAGACCTGTATTACAAACCGCTGCTGCAAGACAATGCCCATCCGGGATCAGATGTGCTACGGACCAGACCAAAACGGGTCGTCACATATTATCTAACAGAATGCTGCAGGATGCCACCCTCCGGAGGAGACCAGCTATTAAAAGAAAGAAAGCTGCAATTAGTGCTGGTCTACCTGGCGGTTTATTGTTCTGTGACACCACGCAACGGTCCACTATTAGATTATTTAAGAAGCTGGACCTTCGAGTTCAACGTCCATCTTCGAAAGGTCAGAGCCTTAGAAGAAATTCATGTAAAGTGCCTTTTAAGGAAACAAAGTTGGACTAGCTGAGGACCGAACCCCCGAAGCCACCGAACGGCTGATCGCAAAGTGGAATAACAATAAGTGTTGAATAAAATGGTCTAACTTTCCACTTTTAACATAGAACAAAGCTACAAAACAACGACAGTGACGCCACCTGAGCAAAGAGCGTTTCGGCCGGTTTTTTTCTCTAAATCTGAGAGTACCATTTATAAGTCGTTTACGGTCTTTGTTTGCTACCGGAGAACAGAGAAGAAAGAGTCTACTTTATAATTAGGGTGTTAAGAATAATATAGGCAGATATAAAAACAACTGGTTATCGTGGCTTCAATACACTTTCACAGATGGCTAACGAGGATCGAAAGATAATTGAGGGGGGTACAGTCCCCTGTCACGCTTTGACACTTTTACATAATTACAGACGAACGATCAACACAAAGGGTGTTCCCTGATTCCAGTGTTTACTGAGAGCAAGACATGGGAAAAGAAAATAATTGAAGACAATTAGACTGCGCAAGGTGGTAAAGACACACGGAATCGGTATACAAAGCAACATCTGTGAGCCCGAATTTTTGTACGTTCCATAACGTGATGATATATTATTATCGTTTCTGCGCTCTGATAAGAGAAACAGCTATTACAGTTCGATAGGGAACGTCATCTTTGAACCACACGCTCATTATTATCACGTTTCTGCACGTATGCCATTCAGTATATACACGGTGTTCATTGTTAAGAAGAAAGATTATCCTGGTTTCGTGACAGAAACCGGCTAATTCAAGTACTCTAAGCCTACATTTAACTTATTATTTGCTGCAGTTCAGCGTTATTTATGTAAAACGACTTCCAAAGGTCTGCGAGCTAAAAGTTCTCTTCATACCTTCCAACACACGATTAAAACAGCCCCCGTGCTTAATTTCATTGTATTCATGAGATTTTGATTTTGTTTACAACAGGCTTGGATCTTCTCAGAAACACTAAAGATTCCACAACTTTGTTACCATTGGCGTGACGAGAGAAATAACGATTTAACAACTCAAGGGAAACACCACAGAACTGAACACATAGTTGCGCTGTCAGTTATTGCTTGATTAAGGATGTCTTCTAACGACTCTGAGTCCGGTGACATACGAGGCTACATGTCAGAGGCAGGAAGCAAGTTTATTATTAACGATCACGTACAGTGGTACATTGACATTGCATTCCTGTTCGTGTCTCTGCCATTTTTTTCTGTGAGTGGAATTCTCTTTAACATAACGAACGTTATTGTGTTCACCAAAACTGGACTTTCAGATTGTGTCACTATGGCTGTTTTGTTCTTAGCCACCTCTGATTTTCTCCTTTGTTTTACCACTCTCTTCAATGTCTTGTCAAGCGTCACCAAAGCTGACAATTCTTACATACCTGGTTCCTACGGCCTATATAATTACTTGTTTTTGCTCTCTACGTGGACAAGGGAGATGTTTGTAGACACGTCCCTTCTCCTTACGGTGTTCGTGTCGTTAGAGCGCTGTTTGTGTGTCACCTGGCCTCTCAAGTTCAAAACTCTCTTCACAACCAAAAAAGCTGCTGTCATAAGTACAGCTATCACTTGTGGTACCATCGTGTCGTACATCCCAGTTCAACTTAGTCAAGGTATCCGAGAGCAATATGACGTCACCACAAACAGAACACATCTGATGTTGTGGTTTTCAGAGGATCGAGGAGAAATTATCAAGTATAGTAACTCATTTCATAGACTTTTCCTTCACAACGCGAGTCTGGCCTCAATCACTACCAGCGCTATTCTTATGGCATTTCGCCTCCGGGCCTCAGCAGGTTTTAGACAGCGGGCAACGTCCGCGGAACCTGGAGACAAAAACAACACCAGAGCCTTGTCCAGAAAGGACAGCCGAGTGGTCACCATGGTGTTTCTGGTCGCTTTGGCCTCCATCATTCTACTCTTACCCTCTATGCTTTTTGTGAGCGCCAGGAGAGTGTTGCCCGATCTGGGCCAACAGCCACGTTTTATGAACCTCATATCTACCCTTATGGAAATCATGTTCATATTCTCCACTCTCAACGCCAACGTCAACATCTTCATCTACTACAACTTTAACTCACGGTACCGACAGTACCTCCAACAGTACCTGCAATGCCAGAAGGTAAAAATGATTACCTAAACTGAACCAGTGTTTTCTGGAGAAAGGAAAGTTTAGTGGGATCACTAAGCGTAAAGAAGGGAAGCCTTGTCTTGTTAATCAGATACTATTTGTGCACACACTCACACACACACACACACACACACACACACACACACACACACACATACACACACACACACACACACACATATATATATATATACATACACACACACAAAGAGAGAGAGTGGGTGAGAGAGAGAGGGAGAGAGAGAGAGAGAGAGAGAGAGAGAGAGAGAGAGAGAGAGAGAGCGCGAGAGAGAGAGAGAGAGAGATAAAGAGAGAGAGAAAGAAAAAGAGAGAATGTGTGTGTGCGTGCATGTGACCGGTTTGTTTTTTCATAAATATGTCTATTTTCGTGTCTCTGTCTTTCTGCCTGCCTGCCTGTCTGTCTGTTTGTCTGTCTGTCTGTCTGTCTGTCTGTCTGTCTGTCTGTCTGTCTGTCTGTCTGTCTGTCTGTCTATTTTTTCTGTCTGTGTTGGTGTTTGTGTGTGTGTGTATGTGTGTGTGTGTGTGCGTGTGTGTGTGTGTGTGTGTGTGTGTGTGTGTGTGTGTGTATGTGTGTGTGTGTGTATGCGCGCTCGCGCGTGTGTGTGTTTGTGTTTACATTTCACATGCGTCAAGAGTGAAAGTCAGAACTTCTGCGCGATTCATTTTATGCTTTGTGTAAAGGCTCCGTCCTCTTCGCTCCCAGACTTTGTACAGAGTCTCCCTATGGCTGTGCTGACTGTAGCAATCCTGTTGGCCACCTTCACGTTCGTGTTAGCCGAGCTTGATAGGGTGCTGCCAAAGTAGACAACTTATCTGCGACTGGTCTCTGGCCGTGGACGGTAATGTGTATAAAGATGCATGGGCTGGCAGTTTTGTGTTGTTGTTTTGTTTTTCTTTGTCTAAATTGTGACTGGACACTGGCTGAGGAGGATAGGTCCATGTTTCCCTGCATGTCTGACTGTGCATTGGCGACTGGCGTTCGGGGTGCATTTGTTGGCAAAAAGTAAATCGTGGTCCGTCTTCATGCTTTTTGGTCTTTTAGTACTGCCTTCAAAGGTTGAAAATATCCGGTTCGTACAGTATTGGAAACCGATACCAATGTCTTTGCTATAGAAAGCGTTGGTCATATGACAAAGAACACCATGAAAGACACTGAGCGGTCTCTGTGAAAAAATGGTATGTAGTTAACACTGTTAGGTTAGTAAAGACGTGTGACTTCCGAGTTTAACTGCCAGTTCCTAAAGGACCGAGCCAAATAGGAAATTCGTGTAAAGTGGCTTTCCCAAAGACACAACGTCGAACCGAGCTGACTCTTGTACCCCCGAACCCGCAATCTCACGATTACGGATCTGGTAGCCTAACCAAAAGGCCACCGAAATCACCCAGTGAAACAGAAACTGAAAGTGTCCATCAAATAGGAGAACAACGCATTCGTAAAGAATTTATTTCCCTAAAGTCCACAAATTAACAACAATCTTTTGTATTTCTTAATCAATAGCCATTACTATCGAATGATGTCTACACGGAACTATCAGCTTGTTCACAAGTCTTAACTCTTAACTAACATGGAGAATAAAATTCTGTTGACTTATGAGAGTGGCCATGAAAGAGGAAGGGATCCATTTGATGGAGAAAGTTGTCCCCCCCCAAAAAAAAATAAAAAAATGACAAAGGTCATTGATACCGGTGCGGCCTCCAGATAAACACATGAAACGTACAATTGGGTCCATGCATTATAGACACAAAACTGTGAATCAATGTTTAGTTGTATAACATGAGTTTGAAATTTAAAAGAATCCGAAAACATAGCGCAATTTTAAAAAAAGTGAAACAGTATTAAATTGATGTAAACGTGTATTAAATATAATGTCCAGGCTACCCAGTTTAATTTTTATCAGATTATGAGAAAACGAACCTGTAGAATCAACAAGACGGTAAGCAATCAACTCTTATTCAGCTGCCTGTCCCTTTCATCTTATTACCTTTTAGAAATGCCGCTTTATGATTTTTATACAGACCAGAATGTTTCGAACCACGCGACTCTCAACATAATATTTTGCTTGAGTACTCGTAAACACCAATGTAACACAAAACTGTTTGACATGAAAAAATGATTGAGATATGAAGTAAATACAGGGTGATAAAAAAACAACAACTGTACAACTCTTTTCGTTAATATTTTCCTCCACGCTGAAGTTTTGTGTTTTCAAATTTGTACACAACATTTGGAAGTCAAAAGGAATTTGTCTAGTCTTCATTATAGATTTAGATAAATCCACAAAACAGTTTTGCTCTACATAGCACGTAAAAAACCCCAACCCATTTTCAGCTATGTCCCCATATTTTACAGAAAGACGCAATTGTTCGCATTAGGCCTACCACTAAAAATCCCAACGATTGCACCACATTGCAAACAACAGTTGTCTTACAGGCCAACAGAAGTTTGCAGATAGTTTTTCTCAAGTTTCCTTCTCCCCGCTGAGATCATGCTTAAGATTAATAAAGAGCAGAGAGCTTTTTGTATTGAACATAATTTCCTCACCACCTACTCATTTCGTAAGTTTTGCACAAGGTACGGAAATAATGTAAAACTGCCCTTAAGGCCTTCTTTGATGTCAAGGGTGGAAATGGTCCATCTGTTAGGACCTGTAGAGAATCGGAACTAACAATCCCCAGACAAAACGACCACTTCAGGTCAAACACACACCGTCCGCACCCCTTTGAACGTCACCAGGGTGCAGAAGTCAGTCTGATGAGCCCCATGGGACGTCTGTCCATAGACGATGTCTGCAGCAATGACTTTCCTGTATATCTCAACCGTCCCCATTCTAAAGGCAGGTCTTCATCTACGACTGTACCGTTTTCACGTCCCAGAAGCTATCAGAGGAAAGCAATGTATTCATGATTCCTCGATCGTCTTGAAAAGCGTGAACATAACCCCAATGACATTTGGTTATTGGCAAAGCCCATATTATTCACATTTCAGGTTATATCAACTCCACAAATACTGCCTATTTTGGCAACCTCACTCCCCCCCATTGTCTCTAGAAACAGGTCCATACTGAAAGGTGCACAGTGTATGTGGCTTTGAGAATTCATGGTTGAGTGGATCCTCGTGTTTGCCCACCACTGAACATTACAAAAGACGCGTTAAAATGTCTCAAGTACAAAGGAGGACATACTATGGACCATTGGATCTCTGACATCAAGAATGTAAAAATGTGTTGTTTAACTCTGTAGGAGAAAAAAAATATTGTTAAAAGATTACAGCGATGGAAATATTAGATTTTAGAATAAAAGGAAAGAAAAAAAAGCCCCAATCATTTCAAGACTTCCCTTACAAGATCTTTTAAATTGATGCATTTTGCGTGGTTTTTATAAAAGCCTTTCCGTTTTCGAAAATACATTTCTTCTTTGTGAATTGTATGTCAAACAAATTCCTTTTGAATGGATTATATTTGTTCCAAATTACAACACTCTAGTACAAATTTTGAGCGAGATATTTAGAAAAAAGGTTGCACAGTTTTTGGGGGATGACCCTGTACTTGTAACTTCTTTTCGATGCCTGCCGCAGATCTATTTTCGAACCTTTTCTTTTTTGGCTATCCACGGACTCAATGTGCTCCTTGTCAGTGAGCCAATTTGCCTTCGTGATTAATTGTGGATATAGTTTCACCAAGATTCCCCTTCGAGTGCAAAATCAATCAGAAAGTTTACTTGCGTCTCGATCATTCTCTGGGTTTGCAATTCCATTTTGTGAAATCATTTTTATTCGCCCCCCTCCCAATCTCTCTTTCACTCTCTCTCTCTCTCTCTCTCTCTCTCTCTCTCTCTCTCTCTCTCTCTCTCTCTATCTCCTCCATTCTGTGTGCATATGTCTGCATGAGTGTGTGTGTGTGTGTGTGTTGTGTGTATGTGTGTGTGTGTATGTGTGTTTGTTTCATTCCCTATTTCTTTATGCTGGAGAGTGTGAACGTAATAAAAGTGAGAATCTGAATGTGACAGCTTTGACATACACTTAGCAAGTGGCAGAGCTTTCGGGCTGAAAATCGACGAGAAGTGGGACTGTGGACATGGAAATGACATCCTGGATTTGTTTATTTCTTTGTCCTTTCGTCTTCCTTTTCTCCCCCCCCCCTCCCTAGGGCTGTACACATCGTACCAATTGGGCTTTTTGTACTTTGGATAAAGTGCTTCCTGTTTCTGTTCCGGAAGTTCGTGCACGTACATCTTTCGTTCTTTTTATCTTTTTGAGTCTATCATTCTTTCTATCGCCCCCTTCGTTCTCTCTGCACTATTTTTTCTATCAAACAAAAATGTATAATTATACTCTCAGACTTACAGTAACGCAAAAAATACTGGCATAAAGAACTGGCATTTTTCACATCCCAAGCTATTTAAATCGAAAGAGTACAATACATGAGTTAACGCTAAACACATTTTTTTTCCTCATTTTTTTCTTCAGTTCCGTGATATTTGTTATATCTTTGCTGTTAAAAAGAAGAAATGTAAAATGACTTCCAAGTTAAAAACGTGTAAGGAAGGTATCAACTTAAAACTTAGAGGAATGCAATACGTTGGTGGGTGGTAGGGAAGGCGAACAAGGGGCGGGGCGTGGGGACATGGTTGCCTTTTATGTATAGTTACAATTCTCTCTCTTCTCTCTCTCTCTCTCTCTCTCTCTCTCTCTCTCTCTCTCTCTCTCTCTCTTTCTTTTTTTCTATTCCCGTAAATGGTACCGTCTATTCTCCACCCTTTAACCCACCATCAACCCACCCCATTGCATTCCTCTAAGTTTTAGGTAGATATTTTCCTTCCACTTTTTTTTTTTTAGCTAACTGGTTTTCTAAAAAAATGACCATGATACCCTACAGCACTCAAATCTAGATTCCCAGTGAGGACAGAACGGCACATAATGTTTGTTTCATTCTTCTATATAGCTAGAGATGTACCAGTGCCGACAAACTTAGTTTGTGGCCTCATAAGTAGTCTGTCTGAAACCTTAAGCTCGGCTATCCAAAGATTTTTTGTGCGTGGGTTGTACATTTTAACTCTGATGCCTCTGAATTACACAAAGCCTTGTCTTGTGGCAATGCAACGGCCCCAGGATATCGAGTGGAACTATGAGTATTTTTACGACAAGGAAATATTCATGTATTCATATCTCCGTACCTCTTTACTCACTCGAATACACAACAGTTAGAGAAAAAAAGGAACGGAGCGATAGTTGGCAATCAGGTCGTTTTGGGAGAGTAATCCTTCGTTGACGACGTAATCTTACCTCTGACCCAAGGCTACGCCCAGAGAGGAGACTATTATGGAGGTTTTAGGGCGGCCAGAGCAGTGTCATTCTCTCTGGTGTAGTCCTGAAGGTATTCCTTTACAAGATATGTTGTCTTCTTTTGTTAGTGTTGAAGACAGTCTGAAGCACAAGTGATATACAAAGACTACTAGCTTTTTAAAAATTAGAGAGACTAATGTACAGACAAATACACCACCTGGTAAGCTAATAGACAAACAGACAAACAGACAGATAGATAGATAGATGGATAGACAGATAGATATATAGATAGATAGATAGATAGATAGATAGATAGATAGATAGATAGATAGATAGATAGACAGATAGATAGATAGATAGATAGATAGATAGATAGACTATATTTACAGGGTGATAAAACCCCCCCAAACTTGTACAACTTTTTTTCCTGAATAACTCACACCAAAATTGTTCTAGAATGTTATAACGTAATTCACTCAAAAGAAATTTATTTGATATAAAATCTATGCAAAAGAAACTTATCTTAGAAAACGGAAATGACTTTAAAAAAAACAACAATCATAAACGCAAAATGCACCTTTTAAATGTCTTGTAAGGGAAGTTATGAAACTATTAGTTCGCTTTTTATCTTCCTTTTCCATTTAACCTTTAAAAAATATTTCAGTTCTTTTACATGGTTATAAAAACCAACTTTCTTTAACTTCTAGAACCAGTGCTCTATATGCCCTTCCTTTGCTCGACAAATTTTAAATGTGTCGTTCGTTGTATTCAGTGGTGGCAAAACTCAAGGACCCACCAAGCCACAAGTGGTTAAAACCACCCACAGTGTGGAGTGGCTTCAGGAGACACTTCGTTTGGGGGGGGTGATAGACATAATTTTTTAAGTTTAATTTATCTTGAAGTGTTAAAATGGGCTTTGCCCGCTGAATAATATGGCATCAAGGGAATGTTCACGAGGGATCGGGAACACGTTGCCATTCTCTGATCCATGTCAGCCTCCCAAATATGAAAATGGTACCGTCGTAAGTTAAGAGCATCCTAGAGACTGCAGACTGTTCTAGCTGAGGCCTTCAACGGGCAAAAGTCTGATATGGAACCAGACTACTGGGTTTTGCACCCTGGTGACGTTTAAAGGGGTGCGAACAGTGCGTGCTCGACCTGACGGCCTGAAGTGGGCCTTTTGAGAGGGAATTTTTTGTTCTGATTATCTATTTATCCTAACTGGTGGAATTTCTTTACCCAGGAAAACAAAGATGGCCCCAAAAACACTTTAGTCTTTTCCCTGCCTTGTGCGAAATTTCAAAAAAATGTCAGGGATAGAGGTGAGGTTATACTCTCTGCTCTTTACTGAACTTTATAGTGATCTACGCTGGCAAAGGAAACTTAAGAAAAAAGCGATGTCTGTAAACTTTTGTTGGCTTGTTAGACTGTTGTAGCTCGCAATATGGTGCTATCGTTGCGACTTTTAGTGGCAGGTTTAATTCCAAATAGTGCGTTTTATATGTACTATGTCGAGAAAAAAAAAGCTATCCCATGAAGTTTAAAAAATGAATACCTCCCAAATACTGTGTCCAAATTTGAATCACAAAGCTTCAATGTTGATGAAAATAGACAAAAAATTTGCAAAATATTTTTGGGGGATAACCCTGTACATCTATGTCAAGGACAGCACGAGAGAAATCATCAACATTTCGCGAAAAGTCCACTGGAAGAAAAGTATGAAACCAAAGATAGATTGATTTTGTGCGTGTAACGGTCAAAATGAAAAGAGGAAATGACAATCCAAGGTAATAATACGTTGCCCCCTTATACATTCGGACATGCTGGTCGCTGTGTTTTAGAACTGCCCATCAGTCTTATCTCTTAATTTCCCACGGCACTCTTGGAAACAGATTCAAGCCCTATAGCCACAAATCTACAACTCTCATGGTGTCCACTAAACCTATTCACCATTCGATTTTCTAATATACCTCGCCGCCCCCCTTTTTCCCCAATTCAACCACAAATATAACTGACATTAGAATGACTACTTTAACTGGAAAGCAGATTACAAATAAAGAAGGGAAAAGTAAAAGTCGGGGGAAAAACAAAAAAATAATGTGAATCGGGAAAATATAGGAAAAAGAGAGAGAGAGAGAGAGAGAGAGAAAGAGAGAGAGAGAGAGAGAGAGAAAGAGAGAGAGAGAAAGAGAGAGATAAATTAGACAGAGAGAGAGTGAGAGAGATAGATAGACAGATAGATAGATAGATAGAGAGAGAGAGAGAGAGAGAGAGAGAGAGAGAGGGGGGGCAGACAGATAGACAAACAGAAAGACAGGCACACAAAGGATGAGAGAAAGAAGGAGAAAGGGAGAAGTAGATAATAACCTACATCTGCATAAGAGCACAAGCATATAATACAATACAACTTTTGTTCCCAATACCCCACCTCTTTTGTTTTCTCCAAATGTAGTGACGTTTCTCTTTTCCCATTTCCCCTGCAAGCATTTCCCTGACCCCGTCGCACTCCTGTCGAGAATAGCGAGGTCTGCTGATGTGAGGAAATATCATTACAGGCCAGGAACATTCGAGAACGCCTGGACAATCTACGAACTTACTCTTTTTGGGCAACAAGATCGTGTCCCTTAATGGTTGCGCATTTTCCTGTGGATTCCTTATCCTTTCAAATGTCTCGCTTGGGTGTCGAGGGATGCACTCTTCGTCTTTGACGCTAATGTGGCTCTAAGTGGAATCTCGGTGCCGGCTAACTACGTCAGTCCCACTGCTAATAAAAGGAACTGTATGGAATAAAGTTTCCCCTCTGCTTCATTTTGGGTGTGCCGGGGCGTGTGGAAGCTCTGAGTTTATTTCCGTCTGCTGGGGCTCGCTTCTCGGTCTGTTTGAATGAATTTGCCCGACTGTCTGTCTGGTTCTGCATCTGCCTATTTCTGACAACTTTTCAATATAATATACAAAAAAGTGAACAACTCGTGGGAAATGATAAAGCTTTCCTGAGCCTTCTTTAGTATGTTCCATACCTACAAGTACAAGTTTCTCAACCTTTTTGGTCCCTCTCCTCCAAAATGATCTAAATTGTGTCGATGGGGGCGTGAGAAACTTATACAGTTCTATCACCTAATAACACACGTTTTTATCACACGAGCAGTGCTGTTTCTTGTGTCAAAGTTTAACCTTTGCAAATCAACACGGTGACTGACGCAGTTGAACAAAAATAGTCAAATTTAAATGAGCCAAATTGATCTGTTGTAAGTAAAAAATGCTCAAAGGTGTAAAACAAGTGCTATAGGGATAAATACGTATCTTTAGCACCCGATCGTATTAAATAGAACTTGGGTACATTTGTTCTAACGTTGAAAGTCTTGCACAGCTTTGTAAGACCTTAATTTGCTGCTTTCAAGAAACCATACACTGATTTAGAATTCAATGTTAATCTCATTATATATTCAGTTCACGTGGCCGTGTTTGTGAAATGATATACATAAAAATTTCTCCAGACAAACCTTATGGTGTGTTCTTCAGCCCAAAGGAAAAAAAGTCATAGTTTGTTCTGTTCTTATTGTTGGGGTTTTTTATACATCCCCGTCAACACAAACGTTTAGCGGGCGCTGTACCCAAAGGAGACCTGATTTATATTGCCGCGCGGGTACACATTTTTAACGGGTATCTCGGTCTTTCTGTTTAGTGTTGTATGCCTCTCAGTCCGGGTTTGCCTGTCAGGCAGGGTCTGGTGCTCACCTCCTGAATGATCTAATTGAGAGAGAGAGAGAGAGAGAGAGAGAGAGAGAGAGAGAGAGAGAGAGAGAGGGGGGTTTCGAACTGTACTGGTTTAATGCCCTCCAAATTCAATTTCCATTTTCAAATGGAAACAAGTTGTGTAAAGTGCTTTTCCCAGGGATACAATGTCGGACCAAACTGGGGATCGAACCCTCGAACTCCCCAATCTCACGATTTTGAGTCCGGGACCTAACCGCCAGATTACCGATTCTACTTGTTACTTTCAAAGTTTATGTCTCACTACCAATTCAATGTAATAAGGTTTTATTATTTTGTGTGTATGTGTGGGTGGGGGGGGGGCACTATTCGATGTCTACAAGTTTTTGAGGTCTATAACAATGTTTCCATCGTGGAAAAAAACAGCACAAGAGCTCAATCATATAATCATCAATAAGTCAATGTTATACTAAACCAAGTGATAACTGCACATACTGCAGTTTTTAAATGGCCTATATAATTGTTTTCTTTTAAAATAGTGTTGTTATTATTAGTGTAATGACAATGATCTCACCTCTCTCTCTCTCTCTCTCTCTCTCTCTCTCTCTCTCTCTCTCTCTCTCTATTTCTCTCTCTCTCTCTCTTTCTCTCTCTCTATCTCTCTCTCACACACACACGCGCGAACACACATTGGAAAACACACTCACTGCCACAATAATTATGCTAACCGTAAAGTTGCCGTGCTTCCATTGAGTTATCTAAGCTGCAACTGAGTTTTTTTTATAGATTTCACCAGCTTGTGAATGTTTGAGATTCTTCACCGAAGGTATATTATATTTTCTCCAAGCACGTTGTCATGTGGAGGAAACAAACTAAGAGCCTTCCATACGCCAAAAAAGAACATTATAATTATGTCCTTGAACATTATAAACTAAGGACTGAAACAACTTCTCTAATAGTTTGTCACTCAAAAGGTCATTTTCAAAATAGGAGTGCCCTTTTGCCAAAACGTAAGGCTCTTGATCTGAGAGCAAGTAACGTTATAAAAATCTGTGTCATAAAGCTTCCAAGTAATCTACAATGACGTACATTAAACACTGACTGTTTTGAATCTTCTTCAAGAACGATGACATGTCCTTTCTGAAGGGGACACAGCAGTCTTGTCAATCGCTTGATGAATTCTTGTTCCTTAACAATAAATATGAATTTATTTCAACAAAAAAACTTTCTTTCTATTAAACAAAATAGAAAAACAAAGCAACAAAGACAAACGAATTTGTGCATGTCTTAAATGTTTTAATGCAAAGTTGCAGAACAACACATATAACCAAATTATTATTTTACTGATGATGCTATGCACTGCAAGGAATCACAATATACAGCCCAGTGTACTGTCAGAAAACAGTACATTATGTATTTTAAAAAAAAAGAATCTTCCTTTTACTGAAAGCGTTATGCGGGAGTACAAAGACATTGAAAGGAGCCTGTACTCCGTATGTAATTGCCATACTAAGTACAAATGCAATTAATCACGACTATGCAAAATGCAAACATAACAATATCTGTTAGAAATACTACTCCCTTCTCATGTCACGCTCTTCTATCTCTCCCTCTCTATTATAATATCTCTCTGACTCTCTCTTATTGTCTCTCTCTCTCTTTCTCTCTCTCTCTCTCTCTCTCTCTCTCTCTTTCTCTCAAACACACACATACAGACACATAATATACACACATGCAGACAGACGCACTCCAACAAACATGATATATAAATCAAACACATGATAGCGCAGTCACACGTGGGTGTACATTTCCTAATTAATGTAATCATATTACATAATCACGTTGTTTGTTTAACGTGTCCATATTCTAACAAGCACACCCCCCCTCCCTTTCTCATCACGCACTGCAAGCTCAGTTTCACACAAACAGAGAAACGGATGGATGTATACAAATGCTAGTGCATCACATTCAATGACCGACAGACTCCTATGATTCAAATGTAGGTTGATCTTCTAACGACATGAACGACATGGTCTGTTTTTGCACTAAACATTTGACAATAATAACACCCGATAGCTCTTGTCACCCAGATTAATCAACTAGTGTTAAGACATGCTTTTCTTTATTTACATGGTCATTGCATAAGAACAAGCAATCGCGTTGTCTGTCTTTATGGTTTTATCACGCGCCATCCCCGTTCCAATAATAATAATAATAATAATAATAATAATAATAATAATAATAATAATAATAATAATAATAATAGCATTTGTTTAGCGCAGTCTACCTTGTTACTCCAGCAGACACGATAACATTCCGAAGCAAAACTCAATGTCCTGGGGAGCATACAGTGCAAGCTGACGTTTTACTGGTGCTAAAACTGAGATACTGATGGAATCTTTCGCTGCCAATGGCCGGGCACCCTTTCACACCTGGGTAAAGTGAGGAAATTAAGAATAGGTTTCTTTATTACAAAGTAAACTGGAGCCTCGAATCTCAGCATGTGGTTATTCAGGAAGGATAATTATCACTGAATTAACGATCAGCTCTCCAGCGCGTGCTGCAGTCGAGGAAGGTGCTACTAAAAATTAGGCTTTTTTGAAATTCGCTATGCGTGCAATGTTTGCTGTTATACATTAAATGTCTGTTTCATTGAAGGAAATGGGGATTTTAATGGATAGAATCATCATTCCTAGGCACACGAGAGGAATGTAAATGTGAAGGTTGCTTTTTTAACACCATTTTTCCGGATTGCGTAAAATGTCTCATTTCACGAGATTTTGGTTCCCGAAAATATGAAGGCTTCAAGATTTCTCGACTGATAGAGTTTAAATTTTACATGATCTCTTTTCAACAGTTTTGCAACATTTTGTCAAAATCACAAAGGCATCAACTTCATAGTTTTTCTTGTTTTTTTGTGGGGTTTTTGTGATTACCCCCCCCCCCCCCCCTTTTTTAAAGCTGCTACAACAAAACAAACCGAAACATGCAGCTCTAGCTGACAATAGTGTTGCATTGTAGAAGTTGATGATCTTACCAAGTAACAAACAAAATATGGATTAGATAATGGAAAAACATGGGGGGGGGGGGGGGGGGGGGGTGGATTATGCAGAAGGCTGAAAAAGGCAGCTTGAAGTTAAACTAGATCTAGGAATTTTTGTAGCCAAAAAAAAATTAGATGAATAAAAGTTCAATTTTGTTAATTGGCAGATCAGAGTGTACAGTGGACCTTCATTTTCCAGATTGAAGCTGTCGCAGAATCTTCTCAGCGGTATACTAAATCAATGTTATTAAATTATCTGCTTCCCCCCTTGTCCATCGAAAGGAGTATGCAAAAAAATAATGAATAACATAGAGTTTGGGCAAAGAAAACACACTTTTTACTTATGAGAAGCACAGTTCTAATGAGTAGTGACTTTGTTTGTGTGGGTTTGGGAGTGTTTGTATCTAATATAAATAATATTACTACATATTATGTGTGTATGTATTTGTGTGCTTGTTTGTTTGTTTGTGTCTTTGTTTTTGTTTTTGTGCTTGTGTATGTGTTTTGGGGATAGAAGATCAGATGCCTAACGTTATTGCAGTGCCTAGGAGCTTAAATCATTATTACGAGGGTTCTTGTCAGTACGACCAATCGACCTGTTTGACTCTAGAAATACTTCTCGTACCCAATATAAATATTTTACGTCACACTTCTTCACTTTCCCCCTGTTCTTTCTCATTGGAAATTGATTGGCTTTAGTGCATCAATGCTTTTCTCTTTAACTCCCACAACAGCTGTCAGTCTGACAGTGTCGTTGTTTGTGTGTTTACACAGCTTGGGGAAAGATCGTAAGGCTTACCACCCAGGTCTTCGTGCAGGTATGGCATTGTATACACAGGTGGGCAGAGGTAGCCACTTACTCCTTGGGATAAACAATGAGTTAGGGGAAGAGGCCAATAGGAGGCACAGAGAGGGAGGGAGGGAGGAAGAGAGAGAGAGAGAGAGAGAGAGAGAGAGAGAGAGAGAGAGAGAGAGAGAGAGAGAGAGAGAGAGAAAGAGAGAAAGAGAGAGAGAGAGAGAGAGAGAGAGAGATGGAAAAGAAGAGAGACGGAAAGGGAGAGAGAAAAAGAGTGTGATCGAGATAGATAAGAGGTAGGTAGGTATGTAGGTAGAGAGATAGATAGATAGATAGATAGATAGATAGATAGATAGATAGATAGATAGATAGATAGATAGATAGATAGATAGATAGATATCGAAATGAATAGCTTAAAAAAGTTTTAGTAAGTGTTTTACGGCACTTGCAACACTATTAGGTCATTTAAGTGCCGAAGATGACAGGTGTTACAAGAGAGTGACAAACACAAAAAAAAGAAGGAGGATAGATAAAGACGATATAGATCTATACTTGATAGGAAAGAAGAAGCAAACCACACCAGAGCACCCGTCATCCACCCACGGAAATAGATAGAGAGAGAAAGGGGGAAAGATGTGAAGAGAGAGATAGAGAGATAGAAATAGATAGATAGATAGATAGATAGATAGATAGATAGATAGATAGATAGATAGATAGATAGATAGATAGATAGATAGATAGATAGATAGATCTAGAATAGATAGAATGGGCGAGAGTGAAAGAGAAAGAAAGAAAAAAAGAAAGCGAAAGAAAGAAAGAAAGAAAGAGATAGAGAGCGAGAGTGTAAGAGAAAAAAAGAGAGCGAGAGGGAGAGCGAGAGACCGAGAGAGAGAGCGAGAGTGAGAGAGAGAGAGAGAGAGAGAGAGAGAGAGAGAGAGAGAGACAGACAGAGAGAGAGAGAGAGACAGAGAGAGAGACAGACAGACAGACAGAGAGAGAGAGAGAGAAAGAGAGAGAGAGAGAGAGAGAGAGAGAGAGAGAGAGAGAGAGAGAGAAAAGGAGGAGGAAGAGGAAGCAGGAAGTCTGCTTATTCCTAAAAATAAACCACTGCCCACTGCAACGTGATAGATTACCTATCGTCGTGAGGACGTGGTATGCATGTGTTTACTGCATGTCTTCGAAATCTCATGCTTTCGAGTGCGAATCTTTATTGGTGTTTACGAGCAAGCACGGGCAAGTCTGTGTGCGCATGGCTAGCATCTTTGCGTGTATTCCATCATTGGAGATGACAAGGAAATATAGACATGCCATTTTTGACGGCAAGCGATAGATTACACTTGATGCATAAAGGGGATGACCATAATCTGTGTCTGGTTCTTTCCATTGAGAAAAGGTAAAAATGGACAAGAGGACAATGTCCGAAATGTTAAACCCTATGCACGTGAAAACAGCTTTAAACACGGCGTCTATGAAGGAAATCGCCGTCTAACATGAGCTGCGAAAAGATATTATTATAGTCAAGAAGCCTTTAAGTATGAAAAAGTACCTCGTGAGAGCTAGCCGTTAAAACTTTTCTGCCATAGAACTGTTCTTACGAGGTTTAAAACAGCGCCATCAGCACTTAAATCCAGCGCTATCAGCACTGTTATATTAATTATATTAATAGTTTCTATTCGCCCCACCTGTCCTCCAGCTCACAGCTTCCATGACATGCGAAAAATAAAAAGTCCAAAATGATGAAAATAGCTCAACGATTATTTCAACAAAATGGTAGTCAATACAATTTCACCAGGCGCGGTTCGTCCATAGAGCACGGTTGTGCAGTGCCGCCCAAAATTTTTTAATGTTCTATTACGTAAAACGCCCACAATATTAAAATAAAAGAAGCCAGAAACACACACGAGCCAAATATTTTATAAAAACAAGGTCCTCAATGGCGCCATACCTGCCATTTCTGTGTCAATAGCACCGTAAAACAACTACAATGCCACGCCAAAGTCCATGCGCTTTAGCTAAACATAACAGGATATTCAACAGTGTAACCTGACCTCTAAGACCAGTGCCGAAACATTGCCCACAGTAGGCAGTCTAAAAATAAACGCGATAGACCGTACGCTATTCTCTGCCAATATTATGTGAGCCCTGGAGAAATCCAGCAGAGTGCTCAAATGAATTGTGATTGGTTCATTGTCTCTCTTGCCACTATTTTAAGTGACTCTGTGACCGTGAACCTGAGGGAGGTGAACGTGACCGTCCTATGAGTTGTGCTTTTGAATGGTTTTGTTGTGGAGAGGTGAATGTTATTACTTGAGAGTTAAGTTCTAATGCAGGATGAACGAAATTGGTGTTTAGCTAACAAACAAATTTAGTAGGCCTACTAGAAATCAAAGCGACAAGTAAAAAGAATGAAAATAATAGCACGATGTCCTCCCTCACCAACCCAAAGATCCTAAAATTAGGCTATACACCGTCTCATTTACTATGCCCTTGACTATCTTCAGCATGCGATAGCTTAATTGCGCACGTCCATTTTTTTGCCCCACGAGTCGCCCCTGAATTTCAACCACTATTAGCTTATCATTTGTACCGACAATAATTCTAACACTTTTCCCCAAATCATAGATCTGGTTATAGAAAACCAACTCAGCCTTAAAAAGCAACGATAGCGATAGAAAAAGAAAAAAACAACAGCAGCAGCAACAATAGTAATATAAAACAATATGAATAACATGAGCCCAACTACAACAACAGCAAAACAGCAAAATACGATAACAGTAAAAGCAGCTGAACTAACCTTCGGAACTAAGGGTAGCGGTAACATTAATCTCTACATCTCTCTCTCTCTCTACATCTCTCTCTCTCTCTCTCTCTCTCTCTCTCTCTCTCTCTCTCTCTCTCTCTTTCTTTCTTTCTCTCTTTCTCTTTGTCTCTCTCTCCTTCACCTATCTCTCCGCCCAGCTGTCTGCGCCCCAATTTGTTTGTCGGCTAATCGTGCTCTACCTACTGGTCTTAGGCCCGGACGTTTATTATTCATAGGTATCAGGGAATTTCCTCCAATCTCCTTTGCTCTTCCCATTTTCTTTGACCTCTTGACCTACAGAATATAGTTGTCGGAATCTTTACGCTTTCTATCTCTTTTCTCCTTTCGTGGGGCTCCACCATCACAGTAAAGACCTGGTTGTAAGGAAAAGGCATTAATTAAAGGCGTGTGTCCCGCTCTTTCTAATCTTGTGGAAGTCAACCATTTATTTCTAAGGGAGGCAAAGTATTAGAACGGGAGAACTAGGCTGGGACGTAATTAAAACTGTTTGTTCAAATTGAGTCTCTGTCTATATTATTATATCATAGCCTTTATCTTTCAGATAACAGAAAACAACGAATATTCCATTTTCAACAAAGTGATCCATTTTCGAGATTTAAAAAAATAGGAAGTGGCAAGCGTTTGGATGTCAAGTATTTTTCGAGATGGGAAAAAAGATCACGGGCAAATTTAATGTATGTTACTGAATATTAAAAAGACGTCTTTGAGCCAATTCGAGCAAACAGAAAAGTGTCTTGGGTGTCATTTTTTCCAGAGTTCCCCAAAACTGTTAAGAAATTCTATCTCAGTATAACTGTAATGTTACACTTAACGTGTTCATAACTAAGGAATCAAATAATATTTAGGTTTGAAATCGCCATCTTTGGTGAGGCTAACTAAAATAAGTCATAAATAAATGTACAGAGATAAATTAGAGTGGCAATTACAAGGCTTCCTATCCTTGCCAACAGGAATTGATGTCCGAAAGCAGTTCTAATTTTGACCCCCCCCCCCCCATTTCATCCATGAAGCATCTCTTTGCCTTCTTTAAACAAAATCAAATCTTGAGGGTTCGAGGACAAGGAAAAATCTACCGTCTTAGTTAATGTGATTACTTTTTGCACCATAGAGTGTTACAGAAATTGCTACTATGAAATCATGTCTGGAACGCTCCGGGTCAAAATATAATAACCTGGACTGTTACTACAAACATTAAACCTTAAGACCTTTGAATCGTTAGACGAAACTCGCAGAGTTGGCAAATTCCTGAATATAACATCGATGTGTAACCGGATTTTGGCCTTTTACTGTGACATCACAATTCGTCTGAAGAGCTTACTGAGTGTTCCTGAATGCTCCTGTTTTATTAGTAGCCCGACTGGTAAAACAGGCTGAAAAGAGATTGGCTAATGGATTGAAGTATTTCAAGAACACCAGGTCTCTTTACTCTTTTAATCAAAATCCCTTCTCAATGGCCAGTAGTGGATCAAGCTGGAGCTTAGAGTTGCGTTACATCAATAGACAATATTTCTCCTATTGCCGAGTTTATTGATCTTTTCAGTACTCCTGCAAAACCACTGACCAATTGTCTTAATGTTTGTTTAACCATATCATCAAAGACACATATTATTATTCTTTGTGTTCAATGTTTTGTGTTAATATTATTCAGGATGTTTTAACAGTTTTTCTACCAATATTCTTGGACCTTATGGCCAACGTGTTGAAAAGGACGTCGATACATAAATACCCGGGTAATGCAGTTAAACCTGCTCTAATAGCCACCTGTATGAGACAATCACTGTACAAAAGACCACTTCCCATCCCCCCCCC